>NW_028248004.1:0-21753 GCF_964263255.1 Lissotriton vulgaris
GTCTATTCAGTCCTTTCCTGACCCACCTAGACTATCTGGAGCCACTCCTGCTCACCCAGCCTTCTGTCATCCAAAACCAGGACAGGCAAACCACATTCCAGCAGAGGCACACGGGATGACTGAGCAAGAAAATACCTACTTTCTAAAAGTGGCATTTTCAAACACAGAATGTAAAAATCATCTTCACTAAAAGATGCATCTTTAGATTCTGAGTTCAGGCATACTAAACTTTATTTCCCCACCTAGTTCCCAGGGCCAGTTATGAAGATGTTATAGACAAACTTCCCATTCTGTCCTATGGGGAACAGATAGCCTTGCAATAGTGACAAATGAAATGGTCTGTATTTCACTATCATGACATGCCACACACACCAGGGCATTTCCTACCTTTCACATACACTGCACCCTGACCACAGAGGTACCGTGGGCCTACCTTAGGGGTGACTGACATGTAGAAAAGGGAAGGTTTATGGCCTGGCAAGTGGGTGCACTCGCCAATTCGACATAATATTCTCTTGCCTACTATAGATGGGGTGACATCATATGTAGTGATTCATGCTCTGGAGGGTTTCATTTCGTTCCTGATCAGGACAGAACTAAGTCACCTTTAGAATTTGGGAGTTCTATTGTGTGTTCAGGAGTATTGACTGAACACAGTGTTCAGATTACCTTTGCCAGTTTGCAGATGTTCCTGAAGTCAATAGGTATGAATCACATTAAATGCATCCATATTATCTCAGAGCAATGGGCAGACCGAAGAAATTAAAAGAGTAAGTAAATGTGGCAAACAAATGGCTCTGGCAAACAGAATATATATATATATATATATATATATATATATATATATATATATATATATATATATATATATATATATATAAAAGGTACACGGATAGCGTTCTCCCGCCGCTTGTACAGCGGGCATTCGACAGGGTCGCCAAACCCTTAATACGTCCAAATCCTGGTTACACAGTCCTAGCAGGAAAAACCAGAGTCGAAGCCCAATTCATGTTCGAGTGCTCAAAGATTTATTTTGGCATGAAAAAACAACCCTACGCGTTTCGAGGTACGCCTACCTCTTGCTCACGGGTGGAGTGTCATTCACATCGCCAAACTTTTAAAGTGACACGTTAACAATTGCACATATCACGTGGTGATTAACATGAAGACAGACTGAAGTTGATACTTTGTTACTGCCGCATTTACGTTACGTTACATTGAATGCCTGGTAAATATTTGGCACTTGAGAAATGCATTATTTCAAATGTTTACCTGAATGCCCTGGAAATGCATTTAAATATCGTCATGCATTCCAACCCAACTGGTTATGTTTCACAATTTAGGTAAATACGTTGCAATTCAAATGAATTATTTGCGTATATTTTTGTCAACCTGACATCAAAATTAATGTGTAAATAATGCACCAAATTACAATTAGGCGATTTTTGACCATAGTCCATAATTGTGACAAAGTCTGTAGCGCCCCAGTGGGCATAAGCAGTGTAAAATCACAAGCCGGTCATGTTTAACCCATTCTTCATCAAGCCCTAGTGGGCAGGCAGCCATAATCTGTAACGAAGGGACAATGTGTATATATTAGTGTCTCTGTCATCCAAAAGATATATTCAATTTTGTGATATATATTGTGCAAAACAAATAACTATATTAAAAGTCAGCATATATTCTCAGCAGGTGGTGACAAACTGCTATTTTCAATTAAAACGCACAGTCATGTGTACTAAACGCGGGCATAGTGTGCAACATCAGTCCATAGTTTAAGGGATATTGGTACATTCAATCATACAAATGAATCGCTAACTCTTCCCCAAGGTTATGACCCCCCGGTTGGATGGTGTTGTACTTAATTATGTATTTGGACTCAAGTTTTCTTAAGTCAAGCCATCTGTTTCCACCCCTCTCCTTGTTTTCTACACTGTCAATTACAGCAAATGTGAGCAAATTGGGGTTTTGTTCATGTTCTAGGGCAAAGTGTCGTGCTACCGGGTACTGCTGGTTCAGGTTTTTTATGGCCCTTAGGTGTTCTAAGACCCTGAGTTTTGCCTGTTTCGTTGTGCATCCAATATAAGTTTTTTTGCACGGGCACTGTAATGCATATATGGCATATTCAGTGAAACAGCTAAGATGCTTGGCAATGGTGTGTTCATCTTGGTCAGGGGAAAGCTTTATTGATTTGCAATTTCTGCTAGTTTTACAGGCTTTGCACTTTTTACAAGGGAAAAATCCTTGTATTGCATTTGGTTTGGGTTGATTTTTGATCAACGTTGTACTCAGCATGTCTTTCAGAGACCTTGCTTTTTTGTAGGTTACTGATGGAGTAGCATTAATAACTTTTTCTAGATCTTTGTCTAATCTCAGGATCTCCCAATATTTCTTCAACCCACGTCTAACCTCCCAAGATTGGCAGTTATATGTGGTGATGAATCTGATCGTTTCTTCGTCTTCATGTTTTTTTGGGATTAGGAGATTTTGTCTGTCCAGAAGAGCTACTTTTTGTTCTGCCTTTTTGATCATTTTCTTTGAGTAACCCCTGTCTAGGAACCTTTTCATCATTATTCCTTTTTCTTTTTCAAAGCCTTCTACTGTGCTGCAATTTCTTTTGGCCCTAATCAGCTCCCCAAATGGTATGCTATGTATCAGTGAGGCTGGGTGGCAGCTATTTGCACTAAGGAGGCTATTTCCTGCTGTTTTCTTTCGAAATAGTGAGCTAACCAGCACCCCCTCCTTAATCGTCAGGCTGACATCTAGGAACTCAAGAGTGGTTCTACTCATTTGGCTCGTAAATTTGAGATTGAGGTCATTGCTGTTTAACATGGACTCAAACTCCTGTGCTTGGTTGAGTGTGCCATTCCAAACGCAAAAGATGTCGTCTATGTATCTTAACCATAGGACGGCGTGGGTACTGTAGTGGGAGATGTTGTTCACCACTAGCTCCTCCCACCAGCCCAGGTATAACCCGGCGAAACTGGGGGCAAAGCAAGTACCCATCGCCGTCCCACGGACCTGTCTGTACATTTTTTTATTGAAAATGAAATAATTGTTGCTCAGGCAAAACCACATCATATCCAATAACATGTTGGTATGTGCTAAGTGTGAAATGGACCGATTCTTTAAGAAGTATTTGCATGCATCAATCCCTAGATCTTGTGGAATGCTTGTATATAAGCTAACCACATCAAAGCTGATTAGCCAATATTCAGGTTGCCATACAAAATTTTCAATTATTCTTAAAAAGTCAGACGTGTCCCTGACGTATGAAGGCATAGCTTGTACTGAGGGTTGTAGGAAATGGTCGATGTATCGGGAAGTATTCTCTAATAAGCTACCAACAGACGATACTATGGGTCTCCCGGGTGGTGTTGTCATACTCTTATGTAATTTTGGCAACAGATATAATGCCGGGGTCACTGGATATTTACATAACAGGAATTTATATTCTTCATCCTCAATTATGCCTGACTCTTTCCAGTTGTATAGTTTTTGATGGTAAGTCTTAATCATCTCATTATAATCATGTTTGGTAGCTGATGTGTAACTGTCTACATCACTCAATTGTCTCTCTCCCTCATACAGATACATATCCATGGGCCAGATAACTACGTTACCCCCTTTATCGCTGTTTTTTATCACTACGTCAGACCAACCTGCTATGTCTTGCAAAGCTTGATGTTGATCTTTGCTTAGATTCATGTTAACTTTGGGTCTTTGTTTTTCAATTTTGCGCATTGCATTCAACATTCCCTGTTCAAAAGTATCAATGTATGTATTTGCAATGTTAGGCACAAAGATAGATTTCGGTTTAAAACCACTTTTGCTACAAATATCAATAGTTTCAGTTTCAACCAAATTTAAAATCGGATTCTCTGAGATGTCTGACCAATTAGAAGTACTGTCTAAAGGTCTATCCTTCTGCCCTACGGCAAGATTCAATTACACTAACACACGCATAGACTTATTCAAATTTACCAGAAAACTGAAGTTAAAAAAATGGTTTGTCAATAGAACACGTTTAAAAAAAGACATTAATCAAGAAAAAGTCAGCAAGTTAACTTTAAATGATGCTGAGACTTTACAAACTTTTCACGAACTAGCCGGATGCGAAGACATCTCAGAGAATCCGATTTTAAATTGAACAGGGAATGTTGAATGCAATGCGCAAAATTGAAAAACAAAGACCCAAAGTTAACATGAATCTAAGCAAAGATCAACATCAAGCTTTGCAAGACATAGCAGGTTGGTCTGACGTAGTGATAAAAAACAGCGATAAAGGGGGTAACGTAGTTATCTGGCCCATGGATATGTATCTGTATGAGGGAGAGAGACAATTGAGTGATGTAGACAGTTACACATCAGCTACCAAACATGATTATAATGAGATGATTAAGACTTACCATCAAAAACTATACAACTGGAAAGAGTCAGGCATAATTGAGGATGAAGAATATAAATTCCTGTTATGTAAATATCCAGTGACCCCGGCATTATATCTGTTGCCAAAATTACATAAGAGTATGACAACACCACCCGGGAGACCCATAGTATCGTCTGTTGGTAGCTTATTAGAGAATACTTCCCGATACATCGACCATTTCCTACAACCCTCAGTACAAGCTATGCCTTCATACGTCAGGGACACGTCTGACTTTTTAAGAATAATTGAAAATTTTGTATGGCAACCTGAATATTGGCTAATCAGCTTTGATGTGGTTAGCTTATATACAAGCATTCCACAAGATCTAGGGATTGATGCATGCAAATACTTCTTAAAGAATCGGTCCATTTCACACTTAGCACATACCAACATGTTATTGGATATGATGTGGTTTTGCCTGAGCAACAATTATTTCATTTTCAATAAAAAAATGTACAGACAGGTCCGTGGGACGGCGATGGGTACTTGCTTTGCCCCCAGTTTCGCCGGGTTATACCTGGGCTGGTGGGAGGAGCTAGTGGTGAACAACATCTCCCACTACAGTACCCACGCCGTCCTATGGTTAAGATACATAGACGACATCTTTTGCGTTTGGAATGGCACACTCAACCAAGCACAGGAGTTTGAGTCCATGTTAAACAGCAATGACCTCAATCTCAAATTTACGAGCCAAATGAGTAGAACCACTCTTGAGTTCCTAGATGTCAGCCTGACGATTAAGGAGGGGGTGCTGGTTAGCTCACTATTTCGAAAGAAAACAGCAGGAAATAGCCTCCTTAGTGCAAATAGCTGCCACCCAGCCTCACTGATACATAGCATACCATTTGGGGAGCTGATTAGGGCCAAAAGAAATTGCAGCACAGTAGAAGGCTTTGAAAAAGAAAAAGGAATAATGATGAAAAGGTTCCTAGACAGGGGTTACTCAAAGAAAATGATCAAAAAGGCAGAACAAAAAGTAGCTCTTCTGGACAGACAAAATCTCCTAATCCCAAAAAAACATGAAGACGAAGAAACGATCAGATTCATCACCACATATAACTGCCAATCTTGGGAGGTTAGACGTGGGTTGAAGAAATATTGGGAGATCCTGAGATTAGACAAAGATCTAGAAAAAGTTATTAATGCTACTCCATCAGTAACCTACAAAAAAGCAAGGTCTCTGAAAGACATGCTGAGTACAACGTTGATCAAAAATCAACCCAAACCAAATGCAATACAAGGATTTTTCCCTTGTAAAAAGTGCAAAGCCTGTAAAACTAGCAGAAATTGCAAATCAATAAAGCTTTCCCCTGACCAAGATGAACACACCATTGCCAAGCATCTTAGCTGTTTCACTGAATATGCCATATATGCATTACAGTGCCCGTGCAAAAAAACTTATATTGGATGCACAACGAAACAGGCAAAACTCAGGGTCTTAGAACACCTAAGGGCCATAAAAAACCTGAACCAGCAGTACCCGGTAGCACGACACTTTGCCCTAGAACATGAACAAAACCCCAATTTGCTCACATTTGCTGTAATTGACAGTGTAGAAAACAAGGAGAGGGGTGGAAACAGATGGCTTGACTTAAGAAAACTTGAGTCCAAATACATAATTAAGTACAACACCATCCAACCGGGGGGTCATAACCTTGGGGAAGAGTTAGCGATTCATTTGTATGATTGAATGTACCAATATCCCTTAAACTATGGACTGATGTTGCACACTATGCCCGCGTTTAGTACACATGACTGTGCGTTTTAATTGAAAATAGCAGTTTGTCACCACCTGCTGAGAATATATGCTGACTTTTAATATAGTTATTTGTTTTGCACAATATATATCACAAAATTGAATATATCTTTTGGATGACAGAGACACTAATATATACACATTGTCCCTTCGTTACAGATTATGGCTGCCTGCCCACTAGGGCTTGATGAAGAATGGGTTAAACATGACCGGCTTGTGATTTTACACTGCTTATGCCCACTGGGGCGCTACAGACTTTGTCACAATTATGGACTATGGTCAAAAATCGCCTAATTGTAATTTGGTGCATTATTTACACATTAATTTTGATGTCAGGTTGACAAAAATATACGCAAATAATTCATTTGAATTGCAACGTATTTACCTAAATTGTGAAACATAACCAGTTGGGTTGGAATGCATGACGATATTTAAATGCATTTCCAGGGCATTCAGGTAAACATTTGAAATAATGCATTTCTCAAGTGCCAAATATTTACCAGGCATTCAATGTAACGTAACGTAAATGCGGCAGTAACAAAGTATCAACTTCAGTCTGTCTTCATGTTAATCACCACGTGATATGTGCAATTGTTAACGTGTCACTTTAAAAGTTTGGCGATGTGAATGACACTCCACCCGTGAGCAAGAGGTAGGCGTACCTCGAAACGCGTAGGGTTGTTTTTTCATGCCAAAATAAATCTTTGAGCACTCGAACATGAATTGGGCTTCGACTCTGGTTTTTCCTGCTAGGACTGTGTAACCAGGATTTGGACATATATATATATATATATATATATATATATATATATATATATATATATATAGTTATGTTATGTTATGTTATGTTTATCTTTGTTTATTAGGCGCAGGTACACCAGGTTGGTTTCTTGGCGCTGTTCTAAGGTATTTAGACTGAGATGATAAAAGCATGCCTGCTTGAATAGACTGAGCTGTTAAAGGTATGCCTGCTTGAATAGACTGAGCTGTTAAAGGTATGCCTGCTTGAATAGACTGAGCTGTTAAAGGTATGCCTGCTTGAATAGACTGAGCTGTTAAGGTATGCCTGCTTGAATAGACTGAGCTGTTAAGGTATGCCTGCTCGAATAGACCACGCTGTTAAAGGTATGCCTGCTTGAATAGACTGACCTGTTAAAGGTATGCCTGCTTGAATAGACTGAGCTGTTAAAGGTATGCCTGCTCGAATAGACTAAGCTGTTAAAGGCATGCCTGCTCGAATAGACCACGCTGTTAAAGGTATGCCTGCTTGAATAGACTGAGCTGTTAAAGGCATGTCTGCTTGAATACACTGAGCTGTTAAAGGCATGCCTGCTTGAATAGACTGAGCTGTTAAAGGTATGCCTGCTTGAATAGACTGAGCTGTTAAAGGTATGCCTGCTCGAATAGACTAAGCTGTTAAAGGCATGCCTGCTCGAATAGACCACGCTGTTAAAGGTATGCCTGCTTGAATAGACTGACCTGTTAAAGGTATGCCTGCTTGAATAGACTGAGCTGTTAAAGGTATGCCTGCTCGAATAGACTAAGCTGTTAAAGGCATGCCTGCTCGAATAGACCACGCTGTTAAAGGTATGCCTGCTTGAATAGACTGACCTGTTAAAGGTATGCCTGCTTGAATAGACTGAGCTGTTAAAGGTATGCCTGCTCGAATAGACTAAGCTGTTAAAGGCATGCCTGCTCGAATAGACCACGCTGTTAAAGGTATGCCTGCTTGAATAGACTGAGCTGTTAAAGGTATGCCTGCTAGAATAGACTGAGCTGTTAAAGGTATGCCTGCTTGAATAGACTGAGCTGTTAAAGGTATGCCTGCTCGAATAGACTGAGCTGTTAAAGGCATGCCTGCTTGAATAGACTGAGCTGCTAAAGGAATGCCTGCTTGAATAGACTGAGCTGCTAAAGGTATGCCTGCTTGAATAGACTGAGCTGTGAAAAGGTATGCCTGCTTGAATAGACTGAGCTGTTAAAGGTATGCCTGCTTGAATAGACTGAGCTGTTAAAGGTATGCCTGCTTGAATAGACTCAGCTGTTAAAGGTATGCCTTCTTGAATAGACTGAGCCGATAAAGGTATGCCTGCTTGAATAGACTGAGCTGTTAAAGGTATGCCTGCTTGAATAGACTCAGCTGTTAAAGGTATGCCTGCTTGAATAGACTGAGCTGTTAAAGGTATGCCTGCTTCAATAGACAGAGCTGTTAAAGGCATGCCTGCTTGAATAGACTGAGCTGTTAAAGGTCTGCCTGCTTGAATGGACTGAGCTGTTAAAAGCATGCCTGCTTGAATAGACTGAGCTGTTAAAGGTATGCCTGCTTGAATAGACTGAGCTGTTAAAGGTATGCCTGCTTGAATAGACTGAGCTGTTAAAGGTATGCCTGCTTGAATAGACAGAGCTGTTAAAGGCATGCCTGCTTGAATAGACTGAGCTGTTAAAGGTATGCCTGCTTGAATAGACTGAGCTGTTAAAGGCATGCCTGCTTGAATAGACTCACCTGTTAAAGGTATGCCTGCTTGAATAGACTGAGCTGTTAAAGGCATGCCTGCTTGAATGGACTGAGCTGTTAAAGGTCGGCCTGCTTGAATAGACTGACCTGTTAAAGGTATGCCTGCTTGAATAGACTGAGCTGTTAAAGGCATGCCTGCTTGAATAGACTGAGCTGTTAAAGGTCTGCCTGCTTGAATAGACTGAGCTGTTAAAGGTATGCCTGCTTGAATAGACTGAGCTGTTAAAGGCATGCCTGCTTGAATAGACAGAGCTGTTAAAGGCATGCCTGCTTGAATAGACTGAGATGATAAAAGTATGCCTGCTTGAATAGATTGAGCTGTTAAAGGTATGCCTGCTTGAATAGACTGAGCTGTTAAAGGCATGCCTGCTTGAATAGACTGAGCTGTTAAAGGTATGCCTGCTTGAATAGACTGACCTGTTAAAGGTATGCCTGCTTGAATAGACTGAGCTGTTAAAGGTATGACTGCTTGAATAGACTGAGCTGTTAAAGGTATGCCTGCTTGAATAGACAGAGCTGTTAAAGGCATGCCTGCTTGAATAGACTGAGCTGTTAAAGGTATGCCTGCTTGAATAGACTGACCTGTTAAAGGTATGCCTGCTTGAATAGACTGACCTGTTAAAGGTATGCCTGCTTGAATAGACTGAGCCGATAAAGGTATGCCTGCTTGAATAGACTGAGCTGTTAAAGGCATGCCTGCTTGAATAGACAGAGCTGTTAAAGGTATGCCTGCTTGAATGGACTGAGCCGATAAAGGTATGCCTGCTTGAATAGACTGAGCTGTTAAAGGTATGCCTGCTTGAATAGACTGACCTGTTAAAGGTATGCCTGCTTGAATAGACTGAGCTGTTAAAGGTATGCCTGCTCTAATAGACTGAGCTGTTAAAGGCATGCCTGCTCGAATAGACCAAGTTGTTAAAGGTATGCCTGCTTGAATAGACTGAGCTGTTAAAGGTATGCCTGCTCGAATAGACTGAGCTGTTAAAGGTATGCCTGCTTGAATAGACTGAGCTGTTAAAGGTATGCCTGCTTGAATAGACTGAGCTGTTAAAGGCATGCCTGCTTGAATAGACAGAGCTGTTAAAGGTATGCCTGCTTGAATAGACTGAGCCGATAAAGGTATGCCTGCTTGAATAGACTGAGCTGTTAAAGGTATGCCTGCTTGAATAGACTGAGCTGTTAAAGGTATGCCTGCTTGAATAGACTGAGCTGTTAAAGGTGCTGTTAAAGGTATGCCTGCGTGAATAGACTGAGCTGTTAAAGGCATGCCTGCTTGAGTAGACTGAGCTGTTAAAGGTATGCCTGCTTGAATAGACTGACCTGTTAAAGGTATGCCTGCTTGAATAGACTGAGCCGATAAAGGTATATCTGCTTGAATAGACTGAGCTGTTAAAGTCATGCCTGCTTGAATAGACAGAGCTGTTAAAGGTATGCCTGCTTGAATAGACTGAGCCGATAAAGGTATGCCTGCTTGAATAGACTGAGCTGTTAAAGACAAGCCTGCTTGAATAGACTGAGCTGTTAAAGACAAGCCTGCTTGAATAGACTGAGCTGTTAAAGGTATGCCTGCTTGAATAGACTGAGCTGTTAAAGGCATGCCTGCTTGAATAGACTGAGCTGTTAAAGGTCTGCCTGCTTGAATGGACTGAGCTGTTAAAGGTATGCCTGCTTGAATAGACTGACCTGTTAAAGGTATGCCTGCTTGAATAGACTGAGCTGTTAAAGGCATGCCTGCTTGAATAGACAGAGCTGTTAAAGGTATGCCTGCTTGAATAGACTGAGCCGATAAAGGTATGCCTGCTTGAATAGACTGAGCTGTTAAAGGTATGCCTGCTTGAATAGACAAGTTTTTAGTACTTTGCGGAAACTCATGAGATCTGTACATGCTCTAGCTTCCAGAGGTAAGGAGTTCCACCGTTTGGGGGCTAAAATGGCGAATCTTGATCCTCCAGCGCATTTTAGCCTGAAGGAGGGTATGACCAGAAGGTGCAGATGGGCAGATCGCAGGTTGCGAGTGGGAGTGTATCTGTTTATCAAGTTATCGATGAATTTATGGTTTTTATTGTTCAAGTATTTGAAAATGATGCATCCCACCTTGAAGGCGCATCTCTGGGTTATAGGGAGCCAGTGTAGCTTCTTCAGCAGAGGGGTGGTATGTCGGCGCCTATTTGCTTGGAGGACCAGCCTGGCCGCCTGGTTTTGGATCATTTGAGGCGGTTGATGAGGTAGGTCGGGATGCCAAAATAAAGGGAATTGGCATTGTCTATGTGGGATATTACCATTGCAAGGACTGCCTGAATCTTCGCTTCCTGGCTAAGGAATCTACTAATTTTCCTTATTTTTCTTAGCTGGAAGCAGCAAGTGGAGACCACGGCTCCAATTTGTTTGTTCATGGTAATATCGCTGTTTATTACTACCCCCAGGGTTTTGGCAGAGGTAGAAGGGGTGGGGGATTGTCTCAGATCTTTAGGCCAGAAAAAAGGGCTCCAGGGGTTCATAAGGCCACCTGTGAGGATGACTTCTGTTTTATCCGGATTCAATTACAGTGTGGTCATCTTATATAGAGGGCTGTAGGTTAGTGAGCTTTTATTTTAGTTTTCTCCCATTAGTTTCAAGATATGTTTAGAGTTTCTCATTGTTCAAAATATTGTATTTTCTGATATTTATCTCTTTCAGCGCTCCTCATTCCGTGGTTTAATGGAGAGAAAGTGTCACTCTAAGTGTCACACATTTGGCAGCTGAATGCTACTCATAAGTACATTGAAACCATTGAAATGTTACACATAAACAATCTCAAAACCTGGCAGCTATGACAGACTGTGCGCATAAGGAATGACGAGGCTGAACATTGTGCAGGGCCCCAGAAAGCAATGCAACCACCAACTTCAAGGAAACTGTGTTGTGCGCTGACACGGAAATTATGAAAATGTCACACATAAGCAATCTGAAACCTTGGCAGCTATGTTCTAGGCCACTTTGGCGCACAGCAGGAGTTCACCATCTACCTCCATTTTCACTCATCCAAAAGCCTCCTCCTACTGCTATGACCTAAAATAAGAAATCCTTCACTCTTCTATCCCTCCACTATCCTTTTCAATCAAAATAACAGACTAACATGTTCACTTCTCAAATTCCATATTCCACTATACTAGTTCACCACTAATCCTTTATGGGCTCCAGAGTAGAGTGCTACTCGCCAATAAAGCGCTTCAACACCCATCAAGGGTAACAGGTGCTATATGAATGCAAACCCTTCTCCCCCCCCCCCCCCAAATTACTGTCCACCACTCAAATTAGTTTCATATTTCACCATACTAATTCACCACTAATTCATCATGGGTTTCCAGAGTAGCGTGCTTCAACACCCCATCAGTGGTAACAAGCGCTATATAAATAAAAACCTTTTATCCACTTCTATCCTTCTGCTATCCTTTCCGAATCCAAGTAACTGACTAGCATATCCGCCACTTAAAATTTACTAGCATGTTTCACTATACTAATTCAACACTAATCCTCTATGGGTCCCGGAGTAGCGTGCTACTTGCCGAAAAAGCGCTTCGACGCCTCGTCAGGGGTAGTAAGCGCAATACAAATGCAATTAAAATACAATACAATGGTGAATCTTTACACTCTAGAAATTGTCTCTTTGTTTGGGGCTGTGCTCGTGACCAGAGGTCACGTGAAAACTGGCTGTGCCCCAATACAACCGTGTCAGGTGTAGCGCAAACACATGGCTCATGTTTGTACCCTATTTTTTTTTATGACAGCAGAGAGCTGTGAGCATTCATCACAACAAGTGGGCAGGCCCATGAAAGTCCATTTGATTATAACCAGGGGCATCACACACTGAACTGTTTGTTTGCCCTAAAAGAGAAACAATTAGGTTAGAGCTGCATATCAATCAATCAATCAATCAATCAAAGCATTTATATAGCGCACTACTCACCCAGAGGGTCTCAAGGCGCTAGGGGAGGGGGGTCCGCTACTGCTCGAACAGCCAGGTCTTGAGTTGCTTCCTGAAGGCGAGATGGTCCTGGGTCAGGCGGAGGTGGGTCGGGAGGGAGTTCCATGTCTTGGCGGCGAGGTAGGAGAAGGACCGTCCCCCTGTGGTGGCCCTGCGGATGCGGGGGACGGCGGCGAGGGCGTGGCCGGTCGATCGAAGCTGGCGTTTGGGAGCGTAGAAGTTGAGGCGGCTGTTGAGGTATATCAACGTGTTCCTTGACTCGCTCAGTGCCCAGAGCATGTTACCGGTGCTTAACATGGGTAGGTAGACGTACCAACACTGTCTTACCCATCTTCACTTGAGCGCGACTCAGGCTGCTCTGCAATGCCAATCACTCCAGTCTAACCAGTCCCTCTCTCAGCAACGTGGCTGCAGCGGCTGCCATGATAGCCGCAAAGTAGCCCAACGCCTGCCACCCTGTCCGGTTCCCGCTGCACCTCATGTTATGTAACATTGTAGCATTATGCGCTGCAGCCTGCCCGCAGAGCTAGCCCCAGTGCGCGCACGCCACGGCACTGCAGCTGCCGCTCCACAGTTTTATTTAGGCACCGCAGGGGCTTGTCTTGACAGTTGAGGCGCTATGCATTATGCATGACAAAGGAATGAATGTATGACGTTTCAGAGCTGTGATGCGCATCACCACACTGAAATGCATTAGTCCAACGCCTGATGTGTAGTTCTTCGCAGGACTGACACAGGTGTCTGCCTTTTGTTGTGTATGTCGGCGGCAGAGACCTCTGGCTCCCTTCGCAGTCGTCTATCAACGTCGCCGTCCCTGTGAAGGTTTCCTGGGAGCCCTACCTGGAGGCCCATCCAAGGGGAGGAGGAGGTGGGTGAGCTGCACGCGCCATTTCATTCTCTGTTCAAAGGGGCGGCGTGGGATTGGCATCCGAGACCACGAGCGGCGGACAGATCGGAAGCCGGACCGCGCAGAGCCCTGCACCGAGGGCACTGCTGCGGCCTGCCCTGCCCGTCAGGCTGGTGAGTTTCGAAGCACTCCCCGGGGGCGGCAGCCATCAGTGGTGGGGTGAACGTTGGGAATGAGTGTTCTTGGAGTTTAACCTAGCAGTGTCGCTTAGCACTGTTTGAATGAAATCTTTGTTTTGCCAGGTTGTAAAATATTGAAACCTCCTGGATATATTTCAAATGTATTCTGTTGAAAAAGCACGCCACATCTATGACCTATCTGCAGGAGTTTTTGCAGCTGTAGATTTTGATGTATTAGGTCACCTTGAGATAATAGAAAACAAGCATTTGCAATGCAATATGTCTCGCATTACTGAAAGTTGGAGCTATTGGCATTGCATCATCATAATTTGCAAGGACAATAGGTCAAACATTTAGTAATGCGAGATATATTGCATTGCAAATGCTTGTTATGCCCTTGAATCCAGAGCAAATGTTTGTTGCAGTGGCGTGAGAAGGCAGGGACGGCTTTAGGGCAGTGCGACTGGTGCATCCGCTGTGGGTGCAGTCCTGTGGAGGGGGTGCCAAACTCGGGGGGGGGGGACTCTGTGTTTAGCAATAACTTATGATTGGGGAGATGAGGGAACTTATGCCCGGTGGTTGTGAGAGAATCCGAGGAGGCGGTCATGGGGTATGAGGGCACCAACAATTATTCTCGCACCGGGTGCCACCAGCGCTAAAGCCGGCCCTGTTAGAAGGCAAAGTAATCTACAACTTTTCAAGCTCCATTTAAGCCTCAGTACAACGAAGACTTAGAAACAGCGTCAGCAAGTATGGAGGCACAATGCCAGGTACTTCCTTTCAAGTTTTTGGAGTTGTTGAAATTCGTAGTTGCTTTCGCTAATGATCGATCAACTGCTATTGAGCGGTGATTGCAGCTTGTCTAAATTTTGCAGAAGAAAATAAAAAAACACAAAAATGATCAAAGCCAACAGGTCTGGCTTCGCGGTTCAATTATAAATCAAATATATTGGCCTTGCCAATGCATGTTACAACTGCACCCGGTTTGTGAAATCATTCAAGGATGCGTATGCTTTAACGCCACTACATTTCGATTTGCCTCGTTCAACAAACGCACTACGCAACCCTGTTGAACAGTACAAAGTCGTATTTCCATTGGCCCTGAACTGCTAAGTTTCAGCACACACCAGCCTGCAGAACTCACTTATTCTTAAAAACTCACAATGAGCTAAATGTGTTCTTGAAAACTCAGGGGCAGATTTACAATAACTTGTGCATCCCTGCATATCAGCAGGGATGCGCCAGTTATTGTGCATCATGGCTGCGCCACCATGGATGCGGTGCGCCATGGGGCAAAAATGGACAGATGCATGACGCATCTGCTGCCGTAAAGCGGCGCATTGCTGGAGTTGCGTCGCAAACGCAACGCAGCATCAGCAAGGCTCGGGGTGCCCTATCCTGAAAATGCTGCTGCAATCCTTACGCCTGCTTCAGGATTTTGACGCACCATGGGCTCAAAAGTGACTGAGTGAAATCTTGTAGATTTCACTCAGCGCCGGAACGCCCCCCCCCCCTCGCCGAAACGCCTACATGTGGCGCAGGGCATCACAACGTGAGGCATCTCTCAGATGCATCATGTTGTAAATACCCTGCAGCATGGCACTGGTTTTGCGCCGCCACTGCATCACAAAAGTGACCAACAGCAGCGTAAAGAGGCGCAAGGGGCTTGTAAATCTGCCCCACAGTATCTGGATTGTTGTGTTAACACCTGCGGCCCGTGCAGGTAAGAGCGGTGAAGCGGGTTGTCGGGGATTTCGCCAGACGACGACGACGAGGGAAATGTAATTATTTATTTAATTTTCCCTTGTGGTCATCGGTCGAATTCCCCCCAATCCAGCCCCATTGCTCTTACCTGCATGGGCCGCGGATGTTTGTTAAGCCTCGTGGGATCGAGGGCGCACTGGACCTTCGAGGATTCCCACAATGACTAAAATGCACTAAAAAGCACTGCTCCGTGGCAGCTTCCATTTAGACTGCTGGCGACACAAACGCAAACACGGCGTGAACAGAACTTCTTCTTACCCCTTAGGTGGGGCAAGGCCAGAGCAGTTGTCGGGATTGTAAAAATGCGCTCAAAGGGGGCGTGTTCTGCTTACGTACAAGTCTCTGCCCTGACCAAGTATTTCTAGTTCCGCCTCTTCATTTCCCATAAACGTTGCACTCATTCTGAAAGTGAAAGCAGCTTCAGCCGCCGCCTTCTCATACCACAACAGAGTGGTGCCACATGCTGCACATTCAGTACAAACTCAAGTACAGTACTGAAGCATGCACCGCCTGTAAACTCTCCCTACTTCTCAGTGACAACAGCAACATCAGGCATGTCTTGAACATTGACCACAGGGAATTATTTGACCTTACCGTCCTAATAACTGTTTATTTCCACACAGTCCTGTAACACATTTATCCTCCATAGTTACAAGACAGCAAGCAAAACAAGCATCGGCATTGCCAATAGGTCTCGCTTTTGGGACCTTATAAGTATTTAATTATGCAGCACAATATCCTTGGTGCAACAACATCAACTGTTGCATGGCTAAACACTTATGAGGTCCCAAAGGCGAGACGTATTGTCTATGCCAATGCTTGTTTGTTAAAGCTTCCAATTTCAAATAGTTGGCATGTACGTGCAAGCAAGGGGTATATCAGTGAGTGAAGACCGATCCGTGAGTGAGGTAGGGTGCAGTGAGTAGTGACTGACTCAGGCAGGCAGCAAAAGACCCCCGGTATAATACAAATCTTCACTGTCCTGGTAATGGCCAATAAGCGATTAACAGCACCAACATCTCCCTGCAGTGGATACAGATGTCACCGAGGTTTCTTCAAAAGGCTAACAGTGGGGGTGGCGGGGCGGGGTGTTGACTACATTATGTCAGCCTCCCTGAAGTCCTGCCTTTAAGGTTGGGTTTTCTCTATTGAGGTGCACAGGCCCACAGATAAGATCTGCCAGAGGCGGGAGCCCGGGCAATGCGCGGGCTGAAGAGGGAAGGTGCGGAGGAGGGTAAAGTGCTTGTCAGAGAGGGAAGTGAAAAGGGCGGGGAGCAGGCAGAAAACAAAGCGCAGAGAAAAGAGAGTAGCAGTAAAACACGCAAAGGAAATAATAGACGAAAGGAAAAATTAAATGAAGAGATAAGATAGAAGAGGGGTAGAGAGGATGAACAGTGTAAATCCCAAAGAGAGATGAAGGTGGCAGAGAACAGGTGAAATAAACATGTGTAGTACTAGGTTTTCTCTATGCTATCCCTCTCTACCTCTATTGGAATGTTCATGTGATGCATCTATCAGAATGTTGGTGATCTGCCTGCCAGATTACAGTTGGCTGGGCTGAGCACCATCCTGGATGCGCCTGGCGGGGTCTCTCTCTATACAACTTGGAATAAAGCATCACTAAATACTACTCAACGTGTGGACTCTTCATCAGTACATTCATGGCGACGATCTTAAGAAGGAACCTACACCTGTCAAGTCTTGAAGTGCTTCAAACCGTCTGAAATTCAGAAAAGAATCTACAATCCAAGTAAGGTTTTCCTGCAACAAGTAAAGCTACCCTAAATGCCAGCATGACCCCACCAGTGACCTACAACCGGTCGCCCACAGCACTCTGGCAGTTATTCTCTCTGCTAGTGAGTCAGCTATTTGCGATGGGTTACAGTCCCATTTGTTTGTAGTGGGTTTTAGTCCTATCTACTTAATTTTATATTTTTGCGATGGGATTCATGTCCCATTTTGCTATTGTGGGTTTTTGTCCCTCCTGGCACTACGTCAGTTGTCCACACGGACCTCGTCTATTTTTGTTTTGTGCCTTTTGGGTGTGCGTTATTTTTTGTCTCCTTCAGAGGAGTTGTGCTAGGGTTATAGTCCTATAGCACTATTATGTTCACTTTCACATTTAGGTTTTAAAAGTTTTATGTCCTCATATTTAGCTTATTTTTTTCACTATGTATGTGCGTTTATGCTTTCAGTGCTAAGTATGTTTATGACGTATGTATGATTTTTTTTATTGCAACTTTTTGCACTATTATCTCTTGCATTATGTTATTGTATTTTGCTTAGTGGTAATAGTGTTTTGATGAGGTTTCTCTTCTACTTTTCCTCATCTTCTCAAAATGATAGTTTCTTTTGTCTTTTTCTTTTCTTTTGCTTTTCTTTATTGTCTTCCTTTTAGTTCTGTAAGAAGAGAGGATGGTTTATACGTTGGTTTATACGTTTTTTTCCATTCTTCTCTCTTGTTCTCTTTCTTAAGGTGTTTCCTCTTTATTGTTCTTCTTTTCCCGCTTTTGCTCATTTTACTTGCTTTCATTTTCTCTTGTTCTCCGTTCCTGTTTTAAGCTTTTTCGTTTTCTGTTTAAGGAGAGAGGATAATGTAGTAACTAGGTTTTCTCTATGCTATCCCTCTCTAGCTCTATTGGAATGTTGACGTGATGCATCTATCAGAATGTTGGTGATCTGCCTGCCAGATTATAGTTGGCGGGGCTGAGCACCATGCTGGATGCGCCTGGCGGGGTCTCTCTCTATACAACTTGGAATAAAGCATCACTAAATACTACTCAACGTGTGGACTCTTCATTACAACATGATAAAAGAAGAGATTCAGCAGAGGGCAAATGGAGAAGGCATGAATGAAAGAACCGGAGAAAACAGACATACACAGCGATATCAGGGGATTCTAACACTTTAGATACTTCTTTATGTAACGTAAACTAATCTAACCTGCGTTTATGCACATCAGCAAAATCCGAGCGAACCAGAAGAGTCCTTTTTCTCTATTTTAGACTGTCATTTCAGTCAACAGGCAAAGGTTGTCGCGCGCACGTCAAAACCCGGGTTCGTGCGCATTCATCTTCCCCAAGCACGCGCTTGTCTCTTGCAGGGATGTGCGTTTTTGCAAATCTACCACGTCGGACATGAAAAAAAGCTCCTGAAAGGGAAGGGAAGGAAGAGGTAAAATGGCAGAGGGAGAACACGGGTAGAGTTGGGGGTTGTGGCATCTATCTTTTCGAACGGGGCTCCTACGGGCTGTGGCCGAGGAAGAGGAAGGCAATGTCATGAGACCAGGGACGCAGGAGCGTGTCTGCCTGAGGTGAGAAGCTCATAGGAAGGGGTGTGAGAGCTGTGCTTTGGCGACTTCTTGCAGGATGGGGGAGGGATTAGATATATTGTAGCTAATTTCTCCGCAAATCGAAGCAGGCAAATCGCCTATTAGCAGTTAAGGAGGTAAGGCCCTGGGCAACAGCAAAAAGTGAGTGTGTGGCCCTGTGGTGAGGAGAGTTTTGAGAGTTGCGCTTAATGTGTAAAGGAGCCCTTTCCCACTGTGCTTGCGGTGGTTGTGTTGCGGAGGTTTTGATAGACTTGTGTTAGTTGTTAGTATGGCAGCTGGTGGGGCTGTGTGAGTAAAGTACAAAGGAGCAAGAGTATGTGTCATGTATTGTATTGTATTGTATTGTAATTGCATTTATATAGCGCTTACTACCCCTGACGAGGGGTCGAAGCGCTTTTTCGGCGAGTAGCAGGCTACTTCGGGACCCATAGAGGATTAGTGCTGAATTAGTATAGTGAAACATGCAAGTACATTTTAAGTGGTGGATAGGTTAGTCAGCTATTTGGATTTGGAATGATAGCAGAAGGATAGAGGAGGAAAAAAGGTTTGTATTTATATAGCACTTGTTACCTCTGATGGGGTGTTGAAGCACGCTACTCCGGAAGCCCATAAAGGATTAGTGGTGAATTAGTATGGGGAAATATGAAAGTAATCTCAGTGGTGGATATTAGTCAGTTATTTGGAGTGAGAAGAATAGCGGAGGGATAAAAGGGGAAGAAAAGTTTGTATTCATATAGCACTTGTTTCCCCTGATGGGGTGTTGAAGCACACCACTCCGGAACCCATAAAGGATTAGTGGTGAATTAGTATAGTTGAATATGGAATTTGAGAAGTGAACATGTTAGTCTGTTAATTTTGATTGAAACGGATAGTGGAGGGATAAAAGAGTGAAGGATTTTTTTATTTTTGTTTAGGTCTTAGCAGTAGGTAGAGAATTTGGATGAGTAAAAAGGAGTTTTGGAGGGGAGGAGTCAGAGGGGAGAGTTTAGAAAGGTTTGTTTTAGGGGATCGGTGTATTAAAAAGAGGTGTCAGATGATGCAAGGAGGGGTAGAGCAGGAGAGAGTCTAGAAAGGGTTATTTTGGCGATCATAGTAGTGGTATGGGGTTTGGGATAAATGAGAGTGGATGTAGAGGATATATTGATAGATGTATAGGCTGAGAAATAGGGTAGTGCATTGGAAATGCTAAATTAGAAGAAAGTGATAAATTTATAGATCCATAAGTCCCTTACGTTTGTGGATGTAGATGGTGTGGGCTGGTATTGCTAAATGGTTTAATGGGAAGCATTTCTGGTCCTGGCCAGTCTCGAACAGGCTCAAACAGGCAGTTGCCCTTGTCCTCTCCGCCCTTAACAGACTGTCAAGAAGCGGAGATGAGACCGCGTTAAAGTCGCCCCCTATGACAGTGGACCCTGTGGGAAGGGTGGGCAACAGGGCCTTGGACTGTTTCAAAGTCGCAGTAAGCATCGAAGGGGGTGAGTACATGGAAACCAGGTTAAGGGGGTGCCCCACAGAGTACCACAAACTGTCACGAGCGTGCCATGCGGGTCGTGGATGACATTCGTCAGCAGAAAGGGAAGGGTTCGCTTCAGAATAATGGGTAGTCCACGAGAACCTCGGGTGAAGCCCGAGTGCCAGACCCGATCATAGCCGTATCGCGCCAAAAAGGGGCAGTGATTAACCATCAGGTGTGTCTCCTGGAGCTAGAGCGCATCTACATTGAGGCGTTACGCATAGTGGAGTACTGCCGTTCGTTTGTGACGGTCCAAGAGGCCATTTACATTCCAGGATAAAATATAGAGGGCTGCTCTCGGAGGTGGTATGTCATTCATGGGGGATAAAGGTCTTCACAGTGGAGTATTGGGGCATGTAGATTCGTGGGCAGGCGCAGGGCCCAGTGTTGGTGCAACGGCGCACTGGTGGGCAGGACCATATGTGATGGAACCGTGTAATCAAGGAACCAAGTGAGTGATGGTAAAGCAAAACAACGCAACATATTATTAAACATTGGGAGCACATGTTCCCAAGCCCCACAACAACCAACCACCCCCCCAACCAACCCTTCGCTCCCCCCACCCTATACTTCGAAAACGGAAGCATCTGTCGACCCTTTTGGAACTGAACCAAACTAAAACGTTCGTGTTGGTTGCGTGGAGGACCCCTCCAGAAGAACGGATACGCAGTGCATCAGCCGTAACAGTGTAGATGAACAAAAGGACCTACCAAGAGTCCAATGGCTGCTGGGCCCCCCGGTAGGCATTCGTTAGAGTGTACCTGCGGTGCCATTAAAGGGTAGGAGTGCGAGAAAGGTCTGAGTCAGCTTGTGCCATTGGTGGAGACCTGCCCGCTAAAGTCTCGGAGGAGTGACGCCTGCTGCGGGGTGGAAAGCCCGATTGGCTGGAGGAGTCCCCGGGGTCCCGAGCTGGCGCACTCAAGGACCTGAGCGTTGGCGCCTGTGAGCGATATCCTCTGCACAACCGCATACGGCGCCGGCGTTGGCCTCCCAGCGATCTCTGTCCCTCGGGTGTTAGACGCACTGCCCGCTGGTCCTCGCAGTCCCGCTCCGGGCCTCGTTGGTATTGGGCTTAGGTCCTGTGAGCAGTAGACACCGGCACTCTCTGGATGGCGAGCGGCACCCACGGAGCGGGGGCCGCGAGGCGTGGGGTCTAAAGCCAAAAAGTAAAAATCCTTGCAGAAAACAAAGTTCGGGGCCAATGCAGCACACCCCTTGCAGCCCGACACACAGGGAAGCAGAGTCCAGCCCCCGATTTGAATGCTCAGGGAGGAGGCGGCAAGATGACCAGCTGTGGCGAGTTAGACGCACTGCCCGCTGGTCCTCGCAGTCCCGCTCCGGGCCTCGTTGGTATTGGGCTTAGGTCCTGTGAGCAGTAGACACCAGGACTCCCTGGATGGCGAGTGGCTCCCGGGGGCCAATGCAGCACACCCCTTGCAGCGCGACACACATTCT
>NW_028248005.1:0-54045 GCF_964263255.1 Lissotriton vulgaris
AATGGGGGGGTGTTATCTCTTGTTGTCGAAAATCAGCCGTTTTTGCTCGAACATTAAATGCCTCCAAATGGTATTTATTTCACTTCCCGAGCCCCTGGAAGCATGAAAATCACTTTAAACATGCTAATTTTAGCTCTAACACTGATGATCCACCTACAAATGTGAACTGACGTTCAAAAATAAAACATTTGAAAACAGACCATTTTTCCACATTTCTGAAGCATGACGTAATGGGGGGGTGTTATCTCTTTTGTCGAAAATCAGCCGTTTTTGCTCGAACATTAAATGCCTCCAAATGGTATTTATTTCACTTCCCGAGCCCCTGGAAGCATGAAAATCACTTTAAACATGCTAATTTTAGCTCTAACACTGATGATCCACCTACACAATGTGAACTTACGTTCAAAAATAAAACATTTGAAAACGGACCATTTTCCACATTTCTGAAGCATGACGTAATGGGGGGGTGTTATCTCTTTTGTCGAAAATCAGCCGTTTTTGCTCGAACATTAAATGCCTCCAAATGGTATTTAATTAACTTCCCGGGGTGAAGAAACCCTTTTTGAGAACTCAGAGTGAGTAAATTGGCCATTTTCATGCACTTTTAACCATTCCATAAATCTTGTGTTTTGGGCCCCTGGAAGCATGAAAATCACTTTAAACATGCTAATTTTAGCTCTAACACTGATGATCCACCTACAAATGTGAACTGACGTTCAAAAATAAAACATTTGAAAACGGGGACCATTTTCCACATTTCTGAAGCATGACGTAATGGGGGGGTGTTATCTCTTTTGTCGAAAATCAGCCGTTTTTGCTCGAACATTAAATGCCTCCAAATGGTATTTAATTAACTTCCCGGGGTGACGAAACCGTTTTTGAGAACTCAGAGTGAGTAAATTGGCCATTTTCATGCACTTTTAACCATTCCATAAATCTTGTGTTTTGGGCCCCTGGAAGCATGAAAATCACTTTAAACATGCTAATTTTAGCTCTAACACTGATGATCCACCTACAAATGTGAACTGACGTTCAAAAATAAAACATTTGAAAACGGACCATTTTCCACATTTCTGAAGCATGACGTAATGGGGGGGTGTTATCTCTTTTGTCGAAAATCAGCCGTTTTTGCTCGAACATTAAATGCCTCCAAATGGTATTTAATTAACTTCCCGGGGTGAAGAAACCCTTTTTGAGAACTCAGAGTGAGTAAATTGGCCATTTTCATGCACTTTTAACCATTCCATAAATCTTGTGTTTTGGGCCCCTGGAAGCATGAAAATCACTTTAAACATGCTACTTTTAGCTCTAACACTGATGATCCACCTACAAATGTGAACTGACGTTCAAAAATAAAACATTTGAAAACGGACCATTTTCCACATTTCTGAAGCATGACGTAATGGGGGGGTGTTATCTCTTTTGTCGAAAATCAGCCGTTTTTGCTTGAACATTAAATGCCTCCAAATGGTATTTATTTCACTTCCCGAGCCCCTGGAAGCATGAAAATCACTTTAAACATGCTAATTTTAGCTCTAACACTGATGATCCACCTACAAATGTGAACTGACGTTCAAAAATAAAACATTTGAAAACGGACCATTTTCCACATTTCTGAAGCATGACGTAATGGGGGGGTGTTATCTCTTTTGTTGAAAATCAGCCGTTTTTGCTCGAACATTAAATGCCTCCAAATGGTATTTATTTCACTTCCTGAGCCCCTGGAAGCATGAAAATCACTTTAAACATGCTAATTTTAGCTCTAACACTGATGATCCACCTACAAATGTGAACTGACGTTCAAAAATAAAACATTTGAAAACTGACCATTTTCCACATTTCTGAAGCATGACGTAATGGGGGGGTGTTATCTCTTTTGTCGAAAATCAGCCGTTTTTGCTCGAACATTAAATGCCTCCAAATGGTATTTATTTCACTTCCCAAGCCCCTGGAAGCATGAAAATCACTTTAAACATGCTAATTTTAGCTCTAACACTGATGATCCACCTACAAATGTGAACTGACGTTCAAAAATAAAACATTTGAAAACGGACCATTTTCCACATTTCTGAAGCATGACGTAATGGGGGGGTGTTATCTCTTTTGTCGAAAATCAGCCGTTTTTGCTCTAACATTAAATGCCTCCAAATGGTATTTAATTAACTTCCCGGGGTGAAGAAACCCTTTTTGAGAACTCAGAGTGAGTAAATTGGCCATTTTCATGCACTTTTAACCATTCCATAAATCTTGTGTTTTGGGCCCCTGGAAGCATGAAAATCACTTTAAACATGCTAATTTTAGCTCTAACACTGATGATCCACCTACAAATGTGAACTGACCTTCAAAAATAAAACATTTGAAAACGGACCATTTTCCACATTTCTGAAGCATGACGTAATGGGGGGGTGTTATCTCTTTTGTCGAAAATCAGCCGTTTTTGCTCTAACATTAAATGCCTCCAAATGGTATTTAATTAACTTCCCGGGGTGAAGAAACCCTTTTTGAGAACTCAGAGTGAGTAAATTGGCCATTTTCATGCACTTTAAACCATTCCATAAATCTTGTGTTTTGGGCCCCTGGAAGCATGAAAATCACTTTAAACATGCTAATTTTAGCTCTAACACTGATGATCCACCTACAAATGTGAACTGACGTTCAAAAATAAAACATTTGAAAACGGACCATTTTCCACATTTCTGAAGCATGACGTAATGGGGGGGTGTTATCTCTTTTGTCGAAAATCAGCTGTTTTTGCTCGAACATTAAATGCCTCCAAATGGTATTTATTTCACTTCCCGAGCCCCTGGAAGCATGAAAATCACTTTAAACATGCTAATTTTAGCTCTAACACTGATGATCCACCTACAAATGTGAACTGACGTTCAAAAATAAAACATTTGAAAACGGACCATTTTCCACATTTCTGAAGCATGACGTAATGGGGGGGTGTTATCTCTTTTGTCGAAAATCAGCCGTTTTTGCTCTAACATTAAATGCCTCCAAATGGTATTTAATTAACTTCCCGAGCCCCTGGAAGCATGAAAATCACTTTAAACATGCTAATTTTAGCTCTAACACTGATGATCCACCTACAAATGTGAACTGACGTTCAAAAATAAAACATTTGAAAACGGACCATTTTCCACATTTCTGAAGCATGACGTAATGGGGGGGTGTTATCTCTTTTGTCGAAAATCAGCCGTTTTTGCTCGAACATTAAATGCCTCCAAATGGTATTTATTTCACTTCCCGGGGTGAAGAAACCCTTTTTGAGAACTCAGAGTGAGTAAATTGGCCATTTTCATGCACTTTTAACCATTCCATAAATCTTGTGTTTTGGGCCCCTGGAAGCATGAAAATCACTTTAAACATGCTAATTTTAGCTCTAACACTGATGATCCACCTACAAATGTGAACTGACGTTCAAAAATAAAACATTTGAAAACGGACCATTTTCCACATTTCTGAAGCATGACGTAATGGGGGGGTGTTATCTCTTTTGTCGAAAATCAGCCGTTTTTGCTCGAACATTAAATGCCTCCAAATGGTATTTAATTAACTTCCCGGGGTGAAGAAACCGTTTTTGAGAACTCAGAGTGAGTAAATTGGCCATTTTCATGCACTTTTAACCATTCCATAAATCTTGTGTTTTGGGCCCCTGGAAGCATGAAAATCACTTTAAACATGCTAATTTTAGCTCTAACACTGATGATCCACCTACAAATGTGAACTGACGTTCAAAAATAAAACATTTGAAAACGGACCATTTTCCACATTTCTGAAGCATGACGTAATGGGGGGGTGTTATCTCTTTTGTCGAAAATCAGCCGTTTTTGCTCGAACATTAAATGCCTCCAAATGGTATTTAATTAACTTCCCGGGGTGAAGAAACCCTTTTTGAGAACTCAGAGTGAGTAAATTGGCCATTTTCATGCACTTTTAACCATTCCATAAATCTTGTGTTTTGGGCCCCTGGAAGCATGAAAATCACTTTAAACATGCTACTTTTAGCTCTAACACTGATGATCCACCTACAAATGTGAACTGACGTTCAAAAATAAAACATTTGAAAACGGACCATTTTCCACATTTCTGAAGCATGACGTAATGGGGGGGTGTTATCTCTTTTGTCGAAAATCAGCCGTTTTTGCTTGAACATTAAATGCCTCCAAATGGTATTTATTTCACTTCCCGAGCCCCTGGAAGCATGAAAATCACTTTAAACATGCTAATTTTAGCTCTAACACTGATGATCCACCTACAAATGTGAACTGACGTTCAAAAATAAAACATTTGAAAACGGACCATTTTCCACATTTCTGAAGCATGACGTAATGGGGGGGTGTTATCTCTTTTGTTGAAAATCAGCCGTTTTTGCTCGAACATTAAATGCCTCCAAATGGTATTTATTTCACTTCCTGAGCCCCTGGAAGCATGAAAATCACTTTAAACATGCTAATTTTAGCTCTAACACTGATGATCCACCTACAAATGTGAACTGACGTTCAAAAATAAAACATTTGAAAACGGACCATTTTCCACATTTCTGAAGCATGACGTAATGGGGGGGTGTTATCTCTTTTGTCGAAAATCAGCCGTTTTTGCTCTAACATTAAATGCCTCCAAATGGTATTTAATTAACTTCCCGGGGTGAAGAAACCCTTTTTGAGAACTCAGAGTGAGTAAATTGGCCATTTTCATGCACTTTTAACCATTCCATAAATCTTGTGTTTTGGGCCCCTGGAAGCATGAAAATCACTTTAAACATGCTAATTTTAGCTCTAACACTGATGATCCACCTACAAATGTGAACTGACCTTCAAAAATAAAACATTTGAAAACGGACCATTTTCCACATTTCTGAAGCATGACGTAATGGGGGGGTGTTATCTCTTTTGTCGAAAATCAGCCGTTTTTGCTCTAACATTAAATGCCTCCAAATGGTATTTAATTAACTTCCCGGGGTGAAGAAACCGTTTTTGAGAACTCAGAGTGAGTAAATTGGCCATTTTCATGCACTTTTAACCATTCCATAAATCTTGTGTTTTGGGCCCCTGGAAGCATGAAAATCACTTTAAGCATGCTAATTTTAGCTCTAACACTGATGATCCACCTACAAATGTGAACTGACGTTCAAAAATAAAACATTTGAAAACGGACCATTTTCCACATTTCTGAAGCATGACATAATGGGGGGGTGTTATCTCTTTTGTCGAAAATCAGCCGTTTTTGCTCGAACATTAAATGCCTCCAAATGGTATTTAATTAACTTCCCGGGGTGAAGAAACCCTTTTTGAGAACTCAGAGTGAGTAAATTGGCCATTTTCATGCACTTTTAACCATTCCATAAATCTTGTGTTTTGGGCCCCTGGAAGCATGAAAATCACTTTAAACATGCTAATTTTAGCTCTAACACTGATGATCCACCTACAAATGTGAACTGACGTTCAAAAATAAAACATTTGAAAACGGACCATTTTCCACATTTCTGAAGCATGACGTAATGGGGGGGTGTTATCTCTTTTGTAGAAAATCAGCTGTTTTTGCTCGAACATTAAATGCCTCCAAATGGTATTTATTTCACTTCCCGAGCCCCTGGAAGCATGAAAATCACTTTAAACATGCTAATTTTAGCTCTAACACTGATGATCCACCTACAAATGTGAACTGACGTTCAAAAATAAAACATTTGAAAACGGACCATTTTCCACATTTCTGAAGCATGACGTAATGGGGGGGTGTTATCTCTTTTGTCGAAAATCAGCCGTTTTTGCTCGAACATTAAATGCCTCCAAATGGTATTTATTTCACTTCCCAAGCCCCTGGAAGCATGAAAATCACTTTAAACATGCTAATTTTAGCTCTAACACTGATGATCCACCTACAAATGTGAACTGACGTTCAAAAATAAAACATTTGAAAACGGACCATTTTCCACATTTCTGAAGCATGACGTAATGGGGGGGTGTTATCTCTTTTGTCGAAAATCAGCCGTTTTTGCTTGAACATTAAATGCCTCCAAATGGTATTTATTTCACTTCCCGAGCCCCTGGAAGCATGAAAATCACTTTAAACATACTAATTTTAGCTCTAACACTGATGATCCACCTACAAATGTGAACTGACGTTCAAAAATAAAACATTTGAAAACGGACCATTTTCCACATTTCTGAAGCATGACGTAATGGGGGGGTGTTATCTCTTTTGTTGAAAATCAGCCGTTTTTGCTCGAACATTAAATGCCTCCAAATGGTATTTATTTCACTTCCTGAGCCCCTGGAAGCATGAAAATCACTTTAAACATGCTAATTTTAGCTCTAACACTGATGATCCACCTACAAATGTGAACTGACGTTCAAAAATAAAACATTTGAAAACGGACCATTTTCCACATTTCTGAAGCATGACGTAATGGGGGGGTGTTATCTCTTTTGTCGAAAATCAGCCGTTTTTGCTCGAACATTAAATGCCTCCAAATGGTATTTAATTAACTTCCCGGGGTGAAGAAACCCTTTTTGAGAACTCAGAGTGAGTAAATTGGCCATTTTCATGCACTTTTAACCATTCCATAAATCTTGTGTTTTGGGCCCCTGGAAGCATGAAAATCACTTTAAACATGCTAATTTTAGCTCTAACACTGATGATCCACCTACAAATGTGAACTGACGTTCAAAAATAAAACATTTGAAAACGGACCATTTTCCACATTTCTGAAGCATGACGTAATGGGGGGGTGTTATCTCTTTTGTCGAAAATCAGCCGTTTTTGCTCGAACATTAAATGCCTCCAAATGGTATTTAATTAACTTCCCGGGGTGAAGAAACCGTTTTTGAGAACTCAGAGTGAGTAAATTGGCCATTTTCATGCACTTTTAACCATTCCATAAATCTTGTGTTTTGGGCCCCTGGAAGCATGAAAATCACTTTAAACATGCTAATTTTAGCTCTAACACTGATGATCCACCTACAAATGTGAACTGACGTTCAAAAATAAAACATTTGAAAACGGACCATTTTCCACATTTCTGAAGCATGACGTAATGGGGGGGTGTTATCTCTTTTGTCGAAAATCAGCCGTTTTTGCTCGAACATTAAATGCCTCCAAATGGTATTTAATTAACTTCCCGGGGTGAAGAAACCCTTTTTGAGAACTCAGAGTGAGTAAATTGGCCATTTTCATGCACTTTTAACCATTCCATAAATCTTGTGTTTTGGGCCCCTGGAAGCATGAAAATCACTTTAAACATGCTACTTTTAGCTCTAACACTGATGATCCACCTACAAATGTGAACTGACGTTCAAAAATAAAACATTTGAAAACGGACCATTTTCCACATTTCTGAAGCATGACGTAATGGGGGGGTGTTATCTCTTTTGTCGAAAATCAGCCGTTTTTGCTTGAACATTAAATGCCTCCAAATGGTATTTATTTCACTTCCCGAGCCCCTGGAAGCATGAAAATCACTTTAAACATGCTAATTTTAGCTCTAACACTGATGATCCACCTACAAATGTGAACTGACGTTCAAAAATAAAACATTTGAAAACGGACCATTTTCCACATTTCTGAAGCATGACGTAATGGGGGGGTGTTATCTCTTTTGTTGAAAATCAGCCGTTTTTGCTCGAACATTAAATGCCTCCAAATGGTATTTATTTCACTTCCTGAGCCCCTGGAAGCATGAAAATCACTTTAAACATGCTAATTTTAGCTCTAACACTGATGATCCACCTACAAATGTGAACTGACGTTCAAAAATAAAACATTTGAAAACGGACCATTTTCCACATTTCTGAAGCATGACGTAATGGGGGGGTGTTATCTCTTTTGTCGAAAATCAGCCGTTTTTGCTCTAACATTAAATGCCTCCAAATGGTATTTAATTAACTTCCCGGGGTGAAGAAACCCTTTTTGAGAACTCAGAGTGAGTAAATTGGCCATTTTCATGCACTTTTAACCATTCCATAAATCTTGTGTTTTGGGCCCCTGGAAGCATGAAAATCACTTTAAACATGCTAATTTTAGCTCTAACACTGATGATCCACCTACAAATGTGAACTGACCTTCAAAAATAAAACATTTGAAAACGGACCATTTTCCACATTTCTGAAGCATGACGTAATGGGGGGGTGTTATCTCTTTTGTCGAAAATCAGCCGTTTTTGCTCTAACATTAAATGCCTCCAAATGGTATTTAATTAACTTCCCGGGGTGAAGAAACCCTTTTTGAGAACTCAGAGTGAGTAAATTGGCCATTTTCATGCACTTTTAACCATTCCATAAATCTTGTGTTTTGGGCCCCTGGAAGCATGAAAATCACTTTAAACATGCTAATTTTAGCTCTAACACTGATGATCCACCTACAAATGTGAACTGACCTTCAAAAATAAAACATTTGAAAACGGACCATTTTCCACATTTCTGAAGCATGACGTAATGGGGGGGTGTTATCTCTTTTGTCGAAAATCAGCCGTTTTTGCTCTAACATTAAATGCCTCCAAATGGTATTTAATTAACTTCCCGGGGTGAAGAAACCCTTTTTGAGAACTCAGAGTGAGTAAATTGGCCATTTTCATGCACTTTAAACCATTCCATAAATCTTGTGTTTTGGGCCCCTGGAAGCATGAAAATCACTTTAAACATGCTAATTTTAGCTCTAACACTGATGATCCACCTACAAATGTGAACTGACGTTCAAAAATAAAACATTTGAAAACGGACCATTTTCCACATTTCTGAAGCATGACGTAATGGGGGGGTGTTATCTCTTTTGTAGAAAATCAGCTGTTTTTGCTCGAACATTAAATGCCTCCAAATGGTATTTATTTCACTTCCCGAGCCCCTGGAAGCATGAAAATCACTTTAAACATGCTAATTTTAGCTCTAACACTGATGATCCACCTACAAATGTGAACTGACGTTCAAAAATAAAACATTTGAAAACGGACCATTTTCCACATTTCTGAAGCATGACGTAATGGGGGGGTGTTATCTCTTTTGTCGAAAATCAGCCGTTTTTGCTCTAACATTAAATGCCTCCAAATGGTATTTAATTAACTTCCCGAGCCCCTGGAAGCATGAAAATCACTTTAAACATGCTAATTTTAGCTCTAACACTGATGATCCACCTACAAATGTGAACTGACGTTCAAAAATAAAACATTTGAAAACGGACCATTTTCCACATTTCTGAAGCATGACGTAATGGGGGGGTGTTATCTCTTTTGTCGAAAATCAGCCGTTTTTGCTCGAACATTAAATGCCTCCAAATGGTATTTATTTCACTTCCCGGGGTGAAGAAACCCTTTTTGAGAACTCAGAGTGAGTAAATTGGCCATTTTCATGCACTTTTAACCATTCCATAAATCTTGTGTTTTGGGCCCCTGGAAGCATGAAAATCACTTTAAACATGCTAATTTTAGCTCTAACACTGATGATCCACCTACAAATGTGAACTGACGTTCAAAAATAAAACATTTGAAAACGGACCATTTTCCACATTTCTGAAGCATGACGTAATGGGGGGGTGTTATCTCTTTTGTCGAAAATCAGCCGTTTTTGCTCGAACATTAAATGCCTCCAAATGGTATTTAATTAACTTCCCGGGGTGAAGAAACCGTTTTTGAGAACTCAGAGTGAGTAAATTGGCCATTTTCATGCACTTTTAACCATTCCATAAATCTTGTGTTTTGGGCCCCTGGAAGCATGAAAATCACTTTAAACATGCTAATTTTAGCTCTAACACTGATGATCCACCTACAAATGTGAACTGACGTTCAAAAATAAAACATTTGAAAACGGACCATTTTCCACATTTCTGAAGCATGACGTAATGGGGGGGTGTTATCTCTTTTGTCGAAAATCAGCCGTTTTTGCTCGAACATTAAATGCCTCCAAATGGTATTTAATTAACTTCCCGGGGTGAAGAAACCCTTTTTGAGAACTCAGAGTGAGTAAATTGGCCATTTTCATGCACTTTTAACCATTCCATAAATCTTGTGTTTTGGGCCCCTGGAAGCATGAAAATCACTTTAAACATGCTACTTTTAGCTCTAACACTGATGATCCACCTACAAATGTGAACTGACGTTCAAAAATAAAACATTTGAAAACGGACCATTTTCCACATTTCTGAAGCATGACGTAATGGGGGGGTGTTATCTCTTTTGTCGAAAATCAGCCGTTTTTGCTTGAACATTAAATGCCTCCAAATGGTATTTATTTCACTTCCCGAGCCCCTGGAAGCATGAAAATCACTTTAAACATGCTAATTTTAGCTCTAACACTGATGATCCACCTACAAATGTGAACTGACGTTCAAAAATAAAACATTTGAAAACGGACCATTTTCCACATTTCTGAAGCATGACGTAATGGGGGGGTGTTATCTCTTTTGTTGAAAATCAGCCGTTTTTGCTCGAACATTAAATGCCTCCAAATGGTATTTATTTCACTTCCTGAGCCCCTGGAAGCATGAAAATCACTTTAAACATGCTAATTTTAGCTCTAACACTGATGATCCACCTACAAATGTGAACTGACGTTCAAAAATAAAACATTTGAAAACGGACCATTTTCCACATTTCTGAAGCATGACGTAATGGGGGGGTGTTATCTCTTTTGTCGAAAATCAGCCGTTTTTGCTCTAACATTAAATGCCTCCAAATGGTATTTAATTAACTTCCCGGGGTGAAGAAACCCTTTTTGAGAACTCAGAGTGAGTAAATTGGCCATTTTCATGCACTTTTAACCATTCCATAAATCTTGTGTTTTGGGCCCCTGGAAGCATGAAAATCACTTTAAACATGCTAATTTTAGCTCTAACACTGATGATCCACCTACAAATGTGAACTGACCTTCAAAATTAAAACATTTGAAAACGGACCATTTTCCACATTTCTGAAGCATGACGTAATGGGGGGGTGTTATCTCTTTTGTCGAAAATCAGCCGTTTTTGCTCTAACATTAAATGCCTCCAAATGGTATTTAATTAACTTCCCGGGGTGAAGAAACCGTTTTTGAGAACTCAGAGTGAGTAAATTGGCCATTTTCATGCACTTTTAACCATTCCATAAATCTTGTGTTTTGGGCCCCTGGAAGCATGAAAATCACTTTAAGCATGCTAATTTTAGCTCTAACACTGATGATCCACCTACAAATGTGAACTGACGTTCAAAAATAAAACATTTGAAAACGGACCATTTTCCACATTTCTGAAGCATGACATAATGGGGGGGTGTTATCTCTTTTGTCGAAAATCAGCCGTTTTTGCTCGAACATTAAATGCCTCCAAATGGTATTTAATTAACTTCCCGGGGTGAAGAAACCCTTTTTGAGAACTCAGAGTGAGTAAATTGGCCATTTTCATGCACTTTTAACCATTCCATAAATCTTGTGTTTTGGGCCCCTGGAAGCATGAAAATCACTTTAAACATGCTAATTTTAGCTCTAACACTGATGATCCACCTACAAATGTGAACTGACGTTCAAAAATAAAACATTTGAAAACGGACCATTTTCCACATTTCTGAAGCATGACGTAATGGGGGGGTGTTATCTCTTTTGTAGAAAATCAGCTGTTTTTGCTCGAACATTAAATGCCTCCAAATGGTATTTATTTCACTTCCCGAGCCCCTGGAAGCATGAAAATCACTTTAAACATGCTAATTTTAGCTCTAACACTGATGATCCACCTACAAATGTGAACTGACGTTCAAAAATAAAACATTTGAAAACGGACCATTTTCCACATTTCTGAAGCATGACGTAATGGGGGGGTGTTATCTCTTTTGTCGAAAATCAGCCGTTTTTGCTCGAACATTAAATGCCTCCAAATGGTATTTATTTCACTTCCCAAGCCCCTGGAAGCATGAAAATCACTTTAAACATGCTAATTTTAGCTCTAACACTGATGATCCACCTACAAATGTGAACTGACGTTCAAAAATAAAACATTTGAAAACGGACCATTTTCCACATTTCTGAAGCATGACGTAATGGGGGGGTGTTATCTCTTTTGTCGAAAATCAGCCGTTTTTGCTTGAACATTAAATGCCTCCAAATGGTATTTATTTCACTTCCCGAGCCCCTGGAAGCATGAAAATCACTTTAAACATGCTAATTTTAGCTCTAACACTGATGATCCACCTACAAATGTGAACTGACGTTCAAAAATAAAACATTTGAAAACGGACCATTTTCCACATTTCTGAAGCATGACGTAATGGGGGGGTGTTATCTCTTTTGTTGAAAATCAGCCGTTTTTGCTCTAACATTAAATGCCTCCAAATGGTATTTAATTAACTTCCCGGGGTGAAGAAACCCTTTTTGAGAACTCAGAGTGAGTAAATTGGCCATTTTCATGCACTTTTAACCATTCCATAAATCTTGTGTTTTGGGCCCCTGGAAGCATGAAAATCACTTTAAACATGCTAATTTTAGCTCTAACACTGATGATCCACCTACAAATGTGAACTGACCTTCAAAAATAAAACATTTGAAAACGGACCATTTTCCACATTTCTGAAGCATGACGTAATGGGGGGGTGTTATCTCTTTTGTCGAAAATCAGCCGTTTTTGCTCTAACATTAAATGCCTCCAAATGGTATTTAATTAACTTCCCGGGGTGAAGAAACCGTTTTTGAGAACTCAGAGTGAGTAAATTGGCCATTTTAATGCACTTTTAACCATTCCATAAATCTTGTGTTTTGGGCCCCTGGAAGCATGGAAATCACTTTAAGCATGCTAATTTTAGCTCTAACACTGATGATCCACCTACAAATGTGAACTGACGTTCAAAAATAAAACATTTGAAAACGGACCATTTTCCACATTTCTGAAGCATGACGTAATGGGGGGGTGTTATCTCTTTTGTCGAAAATCAGCCGTTTTTGCTCGAACATTAAATGCCTCCAAATGGTATTTAATTAACTTCCCGGGGTGAAGAAACCCTTTTTGAGAACTCAGAGTGAGTAAATTGGCCATTTTCATGCACTTTTAACCATTCCATAAATCTTGTGTTTTGGGCCCCTGGAAGCATGAAAATCACTTTAAACATGCTAATTTTAGCTCTAACACTGATGATCCACCTACAAATGTGAACTGACGTTCAAAAATAAAACATTTGAAAACGGACCATTTTCCACATTTCTGAAGCATGACGTAATGGGGGGGTGTTATCTCTTTTGTCGAAAATCAGCCGTTTTTGCTCGAACATTAAATGCCTCCAAATGGTATTTATTTCACTTCCCGAGCCCCTGGAAGCATGAAAATCACTTTAAACATGCTAATTTTAGCTCTAACACTGATGATCCACCTACAAATGTGAACTGACGTTCAAAAATAAAACATTTGAAAACGGACCATTTTCCACATTTCTGAAGCATGACGTAATGGGGGGGTGTTATCTCTTTTGTCGAAAATCAGCCGTTTTTGCTCGAACATTAAATGCCTCCAAATGGTATTTATTTCACTTCCCGAGCCCCTGGAAGCATGAAAATCACTTTAAACATGCTAATTTTAGCTCTAACACTGATGATCCACCTACAAATGTGAACTGACGTTCAAAAATAAAACATTTGAAAACGGACCATTTTCCACATTTCTGAAGCATGACGTAATGGGGGGGTGTTATCTCTTTTGTCGAAAATCAGCCGTTTTTGCTCGAACATTAAATGCCTCCAAATGGTATTTATTTCACTTCCCGAGCCCCTGGAAGCATGAAAATCACTTTAAACATGCTAATTTTAGCTCTAACACTGATGATCCACCTACAAATGTGAACTGACGTTCAAAAATAAAACATTTGAAAACGGACCATTTTCCACATTTCTGAAGCATGACGTAACGGGGGTGTGTTATCTCTTTTGTCGAAAATCAGCTGTTTTTGCTCGAACATTAAATGCCTCCAAATGGTATTTATTTCACTTCCCGAGCCCCTGGAAGCATGAAAATCACTTTAAACATGCTAATTTTAGCTCTAACACTGATGATCCACCTACAAATGTGAACTGACGTTCAAAAATAAAACATTTGAAAACGGACCATTTTCCACATTTCTGAAGCATGACGTAATGGGGGGGTGTTATCTCTTTTGTCGAAAATCAGCCGTTTTTGCTCGAACATTAAATGCCTCCAAATGGTATTTATTTCACTTCCCGAGCCCCTGGAAGCATGAAAATCACTTTAAACATGCTAATTTTAGCTCTAACACTGATGATCCACCTACAAATGTGAACTGACGTTCAAAAATAAAACATTTGAAAACAGACCATTTTCCACATTTCTGAAGCATGACGTAATGGGGGGGTGTTATCTCTTTTGTCGAAAATCAGCCGTTTTTGCTCGAACATTAAATGCCTCCAAATGGTATTTATTTCACTTCCCGAGCCCCTGGAAGCATGAAAATCACTTTAAACATGCTAATTTTAGCTCTAACACTGATGATCCACCTACAAATGTGAACTTACGTTCAAAAATAAAACATTTGAAAACGGACCATTTTCCACATTTCTGAAGCATGACGTAATGGGGGGGTGTTATCTCTTTTGTCGAAAATCAGCCGTTTTTGCTCGAACATTAAATGCCTCCAAATGGTATTTAATTAACTTCCCGGGGTGAAGAAACCCTTTTTGAGAACTCAGAGTGAGTAAATTGGCCATTTTCATGCACTTTTAACCATTCCATAAATCTTGTGTTTTGGGCCCCTGGAAGCATGAAAATCACTTTAAACATGCTAATTTTAGCTCTAACACTGATGATCCACCTACAAATGTGAACTGACGTTCAAAAATAAAACATTTGAAAACGGACCATTTTCCACATTTCTGAAGCATGACGTAATGGGGGGGTGTTATCTCTTTTGTCGAAAATCAGCCGTTTTTGCTCGAACATTAAATGCCTCCAAATGGTATTTAATTAACTTCCCGGGGTGACGAAACCGTTTTTGAGAACTCAGAGTGAGTAAATTGGCCATTTTCATGCACTTTTAACCATTCCATAAATCTTGTGTTTTGGGCCCCTGGAAGCATGAAAATCACTTTAAACATGCTAATTTTAGCTCTAACACTGATGATCCACCTACAAATGTGAACTGACGTTCAAAAATAAAACATTTGAAAACGGACCATTTTCCACATTTCTGAAGCATGACGTAATGGGGGGGTGTTATCTCTTTTGTCGAAAATCAGCCGTTTTTGCTCGAACATTAAATGCCTCCAAATGGTATTTAATTAACTTCCCGGGGTGAAGAAACCCTTTTTGAGAACTCAGAGTGAGTAAATTGGCCATTTTCATGCACTTTTAACCATTCCATAAATCTTGTGTTTTGGGCCCCTGGAAGCATGAAAATCACTTTAAACATGCTACTTTTAGCTCTAACACTGATGATCCACCTACAAATGTGAACTGACGTTCAAAAATAAAACATTTGAAAACGGACCATTTTCCACATTTCTGAAGCATGACGTAATGGGGGGGTGTTATCTCTTTTGTCGAAAATCAGCCGTTTTTGCTTGAACATTAAATGCCTCCAAATGGTATTTATTTCACTTCCCGAGCCCCTGGAAGCATGAAAATCACTTTAAACATGCTAATTTTAGCTCTAACACTGATGATCCACCTACAAATGTGAACTGACGTTCAAAAATAAAACATTTGAAAACGGACCATTTTCCACATTTCTGAAGCATGACGTAATGGGGGGGTGTTATCTCTTTTGTTGAAAATCAGCCGTTTTTGCTCGAACATTAAATGCCTCCAAATGGTATTTATTTCACTTCCTGAGCCCCTGGAAGCATGAAAATCACTTTAAACATGCTAATTTTAGCTCTAACACTGATGATCCACCTACAAATGTGAACTGACGTTCAAAAATAAAACATTTGAAAACTGACCATTTTCCACATTTCTGAAGCATGACGTAATGGGGGGGTGTTATCTCTTTTGTCGAAAATCAGCCGTTTTTGCTCGAACATTAAATGCCTCCAAATGGTATTTATTTCACTTCCCAAGCCCCTGGAAGCATGAAAATCACTTTAAACATGCTAATTTTAGCTCTAACACTGATGATCCACCTACAAATGTGAACTGACGTTCAAAAATAAAACATTTGAAAACGGACCATTTTCCACATTTCTGAAGCATGACGTAATGGGGGGGTGTTATCTCTTTTGTCGAAAATCAGCCGTTTTTGCTCTAACATTAAATGCCTCCAAATGGTATTTAATTAACTTCCCGGGGTGAAGAAACCCTTTTTGAGAACTCAGAGTGAGTAAATTGGCCATTTTCATGCACTTTTAACCATTCCATAAATCTTGTGTTTTGGGCCCCTGGAAGCATGAAAATCACTTTAAACATGCTAATTTTAGCTCTAACACTGATGATCCACCTACAAATGTGAACTGACCTTCAAAAATAAAACATTTGAAAACGGACCATTTTCCACATTTCTGAAGCATGACGTAATGGGGGGGTGTTATCTCTTTTGTCGAAAATCAGCCGTTTTTGCTCTAACATTAAATGCCTCCAAATGGTATTTAATTAACTTCCCGGGGTGAAGAAACCCTTTTTGAGAACTCAGAGTGAGTAAATTGGCCATTTTCATGCACTTTAAACCATTCCATAAATCTTGTGTTTTGGGCCCCTGGAAGCATGAAAATCACTTTAAACATGCTAATTTTAGCTCTAACACTGATGATCCACCTACAAATGTGAACTGACGTTCAAAAATAAAACATTTGAAAACGGACCATTTTCCACATTTCTGAAGCATGACGTAATGGGGGGGTGTTATCTCTTTTGTCGAAAATCAGCTGTTTTTGCTCGAACATTAAATGCCTCCAAATGGTATTTATTTCACTTCCCGAGCCCCTGGAAGCATGAAAATCACTTTAAACATGCTAATTTTAGCTCTAACACTGATGATCCACCTACAAATGTGAACTGACGTTCAAAAATAAAACATTTGAAAACGGACCATTTTCCACATTTCTGAAGCATGACGTAATGGGGGGGTGTTATCTCTTTTGTCGAAAATCAGCCGTTTTTGCTCTAACATTAAATGCCTCCAAATGGTATTTAATTAACTTCCCGAGCCCCTGGAAGCATGAAAATCACTTTAAACATGCTAATTTTAGCTCTAACACTGATGATCCACCTACAAATGTGAACTGACGTTCAAAAATAAAACATTTGAAAACGGACCATTTTCCACATTTCTGAAGCATGACGTAATGGGGGGGTGTTATCTCTTTTGTCGAAAATCAGCCGTTTTTGCTCGAACATTAAATGCCTCCAAATGGTATTTATTTCACTTCCCGGGGTGAAGAAACCCTTTTTGAGAACTCAGAGTGAGTAAATTGGCCATTTTCATGCACTTTTAACCATTCCATAAATCTTGTGTTTTGGGCCCCTGGAAGCATGAAAATCACTTTAAACATGCTAATTTTAGCTCTAACACTGATGATCCACCTACAAATGTGAACTGACGTTCAAAAATAAAACATTTGAAAACGGACCATTTTCCACATTTCTGAAGCATGACGTAATGGGGGGGTGTTATCTCTTTTGTCGAAAATCAGCCGTTTTTGCTCGAACATTAAATGCCTCCAAATGGTATTTAATTAACTTCCCGGGGTGAAGAAACCGTTTTTGAGAACTCAGAGTGAGTAAATTGGCCATTTTCATGCACTTTTAACCATTCCATAAATCTTGTGTTTTGGGCCCCTGGAAGCATGAAAATCACTTTAAACATGCTAATTTTAGCTCTAACACTGATGATCCACCTACAAATGTGAACTGACGTTCAAAAATAAAACATTTGAAAACGGACCATTTTCCACATTTCTGAAGCATGACGTAATGGGGGGGTGTTATCTCTTTTGTCGAAAATCAGCCGTTTTTGCTCGAACATTAAATGCCTCCAAATGGTATTTAATTAACTTCCCGGGGTGAAGAAACCCTTTTTGAGAACTCAGAGTGAGTAAATTGGCCATTTTCATGCACTTTTAACCATTCCATAAATCTTGTGTTTTGGGCCCCTGGAAGCATGAAAATCACTTTAAACATGCTACTTTTAGCTCTAACACTGATGATCCACCTACAAATGTGAACTGACGTTCAAAAATAAAACATTTGAAAACGGACCATTTTCCACATTTCTGAAGCATGACGTAATGGGGGGGTGTTATCTCTTTTGTCGAAAATCAGCCGTTTTTGCTTGAACATTAAATGCCTCCAAATGGTATTTATTTCACTTCCCGAGCCCCTGGAAGCATGAAAATCACTTTAAACATGCTAATTTTAGCTCTAACACTGATGATCCACCTACAAATGTGAACTGACGTTCAAAAATAAAACATTTGAAAACGGACCATTTTCCACATTTCTGAAGCATGACGTAATGGGGGGGTGTTATCTCTTTTGTTGAAAATCAGCCGTTTTTGCTCGAACATTAAATGCCTCCAAATGGTATTTATTTCACTTCCTGAGCCCCTGGAAGCATGAAAATCACTTTAAACATGCTAATTTTAGCTCTAACACTGATGATCCACCTACAAATGTGAACTGACGTTCAAAAATAAAACATTTGAAAACGGACCATTTTCCACATTTCTGAAGCATGACGTAATGGGGGGGTGTTATCTCTTTTGTCGAAAATCAGCCGTTTTTGCTCTAACATTAAATGCCTCCAAATGGTATTTAATTAACTTCCCGGGGTGAAGAAACCCTTTTTGAGAACTCAGAGTGAGTAAATTGGCCATTTTCATGCACTTTTAACCATTCCATAAATCTTGTGTTTTGGGCCCCTGGAAGCATGAAAATCACTTTAAACATGCTAATTTTAGCTCTAACACTGATGATCCACCTACAAATGTGAACTGACCTTCAAAAATAAAACATTTGAAAACGGACCATTTTCCACATTTCTGAAGCATGACGTAATGGGGGGGTGTTATCTCTTTTGTCGAAAATCAGCCGTTTTTGCTCTAACATTAAATGCCTCCAAATGGTATTTAATTAACTTCCCGGGGTGAAGAAACCGTTTTTGAGAACTCAGAGTGAGTAAATTGGCCATTTTCATGCACTTTTAACCATTCCATAAATCTTGTGTTTTGGGCCCCTGGAAGCATGAAAATCACTTTAAGCATGCTAATTTTAGCTCTAACACTGATGATCCACCTACAAATGTGAACTGACGTTCAAAAATAAAACATTTGAAAACGGACCATTTTCCACATTTCTGAAGCATGACATAATGGGGGGGTGTTATCTCTTTTGTCGAAAATCAGCCGTTTTTGCTCGAACATTAAATGCCTCCAAATGGTATTTAATTAACTTCCCGGGGTGAAGAAACCCTTTTTGAGAACTCAGAGTGAGTAAATTGGCCATTTTCATGCACTTTTAACCATTCCATAAATCTTGTGTTTTGGGCCCCTGGAAGCATGAAAATCACTTTAAACATGCTAATTTTAGCTCTAACACTGATGATCCACCTACAAATGTGAACTGACGTTCAAAAATAAAACATTTGAAAACGGACCATTTTCCACATTTCTGAAGCATGACGTAATGGGGGGGTGTTATCTCTTTTGTAGAAAATCAGCTGTTTTTGCTCGAACATTAAATGCCTCCAAATGGTATTTATTTCACTTCCCGAGCCCCTGGAAGCATGAAAATCACTTTAAACATGCTAATTTTAGCTCTAACACTGATGATCCACCTACAAATGTGAACTGACGTTCAAAAATAAAACATTTGAAAACGGACCATTTTCCACATTTCTGAAGCATGACGTAATGGGGGGGTGTTATCTCTTTTGTCGAAAATCAGCCGTTTTTGCTCGAACATTAAATGCCTCCAAATGGTATTTATTTCACTTCCCAAGCCCCTGGAAGCATGAAAATCACTTTAAACATGCTAATTTTAGCTCTAACACTGATGATCCACCTACAAATGTGAACTGACGTTCAAAAATAAAACATTTGAAAACGGACCATTTTCCACATTTCTGAAGCATGACGTAATGGGGGGGTGTTATCTCTTTTGTCGAAAATCAGCCGTTTTTGCTTGAACATTAAATGCCTCCAAATGGTATTTATTTCACTTCCCGAGCCCCTGGAAGCATGAAAATCACTTTAAACATACTAATTTTAGCTCTAACACTGATGATCCACCTACAAATGTGAACTGACGTTCAAAAATAAAACATTTGAAAACGGACCATTTTCCACATTTCTGAAGCATGACGTAATGGGGGGGTGTTATCTCTTTTGTTGAAAATCAGCCGTTTTTGCTCGAACATTAAATGCCTCCAAATGGTATTTATTTCACTTCCTGAGCCCCTGGAAGCATGAAAATCACTTTAAACATGCTAATTTTAGCTCTAACACTGATGATCCACCTACAAATGTGAACTGACGTTCAAAAATAAAACATTTGAAAACGGACCATTTTCCACATTTCTGAAGCATGACGTAATGGGGGGGTGTTATCTCTTTTGTCGAAAATCAGCCGTTTTTGCTCTAACATTAAATGCCTCCAAATGGTATTTAATTAACTTCCCGGGGTGAAGAAACCCTTTTTGAGAACTCAGAGTGAGTAAATTGGCCATTTTCATGCACTTTTAACCATTCCATAAATCTTGTGTTTTGGGCCCCTGGAAGCATGAAAATCACTTTAAACATGCTAATTTTAGCTCTAACACTGATGATCCACCTACAAATGTGAACTGACCTTCAAAAATAAAACATTTGAAAACGGACCATTTTCCACATTTCTGAAGCATGACGTAATGGGGTGGTGTTATCTCTTTTGTCGAAAATCAGCCGTTTTTGCTCTAACATTAAATGCCTCCAAATGGTATTTAATTAACTTCCCGGGGTGAAGAAACCGTTTTTGAGAACTCAGAGTGAGTAAATTGGCCATTTTCATGCACTTTTAACCATTCCATAAATCTTGTGTTTTGGGCCCCTGGAAGCATGAAAATCACTTTAAGCATGCTAATTTTAGCTCTAACACTGATGATCCACCTACAAATGTGAACTGACGTTCAAAAATAAAACATTTGAAAACGGACCATTTTCCACATTTCTGAAGCATGACGTAATGGGGGGGTGTTATCTCTTTTGTCGAAAATCAGCCGTTTTTGCTTGAACATTAAATGCCTCCAAATGGTATTTAATTAACTTCCCGGGGTGAAGAAACCCTTTTTGAGAACTCAGAGTGAGTAAATTGGCCATTTTCATGCACTTTTAACCATTCCATAAATCTTGTGTTTTGGGCCCCTGGAAGCATGAAAATCACTTTAAACATGCTAATTTTAGCTCTAACACTGATGATCCACCTACAAATGTGAACTGACGTTCAAAAATAAAACATTTGAAAACGGACCATTTTCCACATTTCTGAAGCATGACGTAATGGGGGGGTGTTATCTCTTTTGTAGAAAATCAGCTGTTTTTGCTCGAACATTAAATGCCTCCAAATGGTATTTATTTCACTTCCCGAGCCCCTGGAAGCATGAAAATCACTTTAAACATGCTAATTTTAGCTCTAACACTGATGATCCACCTACAAATGTGAACTGACGTTCAAAAATAAAACATTTGAAAACGGACCATTTTCCACATTTCTGAAGCATGACGTAATGGGGGGGTGTTATCTCTTTTGTCGAAAATCAGCCGTTTTTGCTCGAACATTAAATGCCTCCAAATGGTATTTATTTCACTTCCCGGGGTGAAGAAACCCTTTTTGAGAACTCAGAGTGAGTAAATTGGCCATTTTCATGCACTTTTAACCATTCCATAAATCTTGTGTTTTGGGCCCCTGGAAGCATGAAAATCACTTTAAACATGCTAATTTTAGCTCTAACACTGATGATCCACCTACAAATGTGAACTGACCTTCAAAAATAAAACATTTGAAAACGGACCATTTTCCACATTTCTGAAGCATGACGTAATGGGGGGGTGTTATCTCTTTTGTCGAAAATCAGCCGTTTTTGCTCTAACATTAAATGCCTCCAAATGGTATTTAATTAACTTCCCGGGGTGAAGAAACCGTTTTTGAGAACTCAGAGTGAGTAAATTGGCCATTTTCATGCACTTTTAACCATTCCATAAATCTTGTGTTTTGGGCCCCTGGAAGCATGAAAATCACTTTAAGCATGCTAATTTTAGCTCTAACACTGATGATCCACCTACAAATGTGAACTGACGTTCAAAAATAAAACATTTGAAAACGGACCATTTTCCACATTTCTGAAGCATGACGTAATGGGGGGGTGTTATCTCTTTTGTCGAAAATCAGCCGTTTTTGCTCGAACATTAAATGCCTCCAAATGGTATTTATTTCACTTCCCGGGGTGAAGAAACCCTTTTTGAGAACTCAGAGTGAGTAAATTGGCCATTTTCATGCACTTTTAACCATTCCATAAATCTTGTGTTTTGGGCCCCTGGAAGCATGAAAATCACTTTAAACATGCTAATTTTAGCTCTAACACTGATGATCCACCTACAAATGTGAACTGACGTTCAAAAATAAAACATTTGAAAACGGACCATTTTCCACATTTCTGAAGCATGACGTAATGGGGGGGTGTTATCTCTTTTGTCGAAAATCAGCCGTTTTTGCTCGAACATTAAATGCCTCCAAATGGTATTTAATTAACTTCCCGGGGTGAAGAAACCGTTTTTGAGAACTCAGAGTGAGTAAATTGGCCATTTTCATGCACTTTTAACCATTCCATAAATCTTGTGTTTTGGGCCCCTGGAAGCATGAAAATCACTTTAAACATGCTAATTTTAGCTCTAACACTGATGATCCACCTACAAATGTGAACTGACGTTCAAAAATAAAACATTTGAAAACGGACCATTTTCCACATTTCTGAAGCATGACGTAATGGGGGGGTGTTATCTCTTTTGTCGAAAATCAGCCGTTTTTGCTTGAACATTAAATGCCTCCAAATGGTATTTATTTCACTTCCCGAGCCCCTGGAAGCATGAAAATCACTTTAAACATGCTAATTTTAGCTCTAACACTGATGATCCACCTACAAATGTGAACTGACGTTCAAAAATAAAACATTTGAAAACGGACCATTTTCCACATTTCTGAAGCATGACGTAATGGGGGGGGGTGTTATCTCTTTTGTTGAAAATCAGCCGTTTTTGCTCGAACATTAAATGCCTCCAAATGGTATTTATTTCACTTCCTGAGCCCCTGGAAGCATGAAAATCACTTTAAACATGCTAATTTTAGCTCTAACACTGATGATCCACCTACAAATGTGAACTGACGTTCAAAAATAAAACATTTGAAAACGGACCATTTTCCACATTTCTGAAGCATGACGTAATGGGGGGGTGTTATCTCTTTTGTCGAAAATCAGCCGTTTTTGCTCTAACATTAAATGCCTCCAAATGGTATTTAATTAACTTCCCGGGGTGAAGAAACCCTTTTTGAGAACTCAGAGTGAGTAAATTGGCCATTTTCATGCACTTTTAACCATTCCATAAATCTTGTGTTTTGGGCCCCTGGAAGCATGAAAATCACTTTAAACATGCTAATTTTAGCTCTAACACTGATGATCCACCTACAAATGTGAACTGACCTTCAAAAATAAAACATTTGAAAACGGACCATTTTCCACATTTCTGAAGCATGACGTAATGGGGGGGTGTTATCTCTTTTGTCGAAAATCAGCCGTTTTTGCTCTAACATTAAATGCCTCCAAATGGTATTTAATTAACTTCCCGGGGTGAAGAAACCGTTTTTGAGAACTCAGAGTGAGTAAATTGGCCATTTTCATGCACTTTTAACCATTCCATAAATCTTGTGTTTTGGGCCCCTGGAAGCATGAAAATCACTTTAAGCATGCTAATTTTAGCTCTAACACTGATGATCCACCTACAAATGTGAACTGACGTTCAAAAATAAAACATTTGAAAACGGACCATTTTCCACATTTCTGAAGCATGACATAATGGGGGGGTGTTATCTCTTTTGTCGAAAATCAGCCGTTTTTGCTCGAACATTAAATGCCTCCAAATGGTATTTAATTAACTTCCCGGGGTGAAGAAACCCTTTTTGAGAACTCAGAGTGAGTAAATTGGCCATTTTCATGCACTTTTAACCATTCCATAAATCTTGTGTTTTGGGCCCCTGGAAGCATGAAAATCACTTTAAACATGCTAATTTTAGCTCTAACACTGATGATCCACCTACAAATGTGAACTGACGTTCAAAAATAAAACATTTGAAAACGGACCATTTTCCACATTTCTGAAGCATGACGTAATGGGGGGGTGTTATCTCTTTTGTAGAAAATCAGCTGTTTTTGCTCGAACATTAAATGCCTCCAAATGGTATTTATTTCACTTCCCGAGCCCCTGGAAGCATGAAAATCACTTTAAACATGCTAATTTTAGCTCTAACACTGATGATCCACCTACAAATGTGAACTGACGTTCAAAAATAAAACATTTGAAAACGGACCATTTTCCACATTTCTGAAGCATGACGTAATGGGGGGGTGTTATCTCTTTTGTCGAAAATCAGCCGTTTTTGCTCGAACATTAAATGCCTCCAAATGGTATTTATTTCACTTCCCAAGCCCCTGGAAGCATGAAAATCACTTTAAACATGCTAATTTTAGCTCTAACACTGATGATCCACCTACAAATGTGAACTGACGTTCAAAAATAAAACATTTGAAAACGGACCATTTTCCACATTTCTGAAGCATGACGTAATGGGGGGGTGTTATCTCTTTTGTCGAAAATCAGCCGTTTTTGCTTGAACATTAAATGCCTCCAAATGGTATTTATTTCACTTCCCGAGCCCCTGGAAGCATGAAAATCACTTTAAACATGCTAATTTTAGCTCTAACACTGATGATCCACCTACAAATGTGAACTGACGTTCAAAAATAAAACATTTGAAAACGGACCATTTTCCACATTTCTGAAGCATGACGTAATGGGGGGGTGTTATCTCTTTTGTTGAAAATCAGCCGTTTTTGCTCGAACATTAAATGCCTCCAAATGGTATTTATTTCACTTCCTGAGCCCCTGGAAGCATGAAAATCACTTTAAACATGCTAATTTTAGCTCTAACACTGATGATCCACCTACAAATGTGAACTGACGTTCAAAAATAAAACATTTGAAAACGGACCATTTTCCACATTTCTGAAGCATGACGTAATGGGGGGGTGTTATCTCTTTTGTCGAAAATCAGCCGTTTTTGCTCTAACATTAAATGCCTCCAAATGGTATTTAATTAACTTCCCGGGGTGAAGAAACCCTTTTTGAGAACTCAGAGTGAGTAAATTGGCCATTTTCATGCACTTTTAACCATTCCATAAATCTTGTGTTTTGGGCCCCTGGAAGCATGAAAATCACTTTAAACATGCTAATTTTAGCTCTAACACTGATGATCCACCTACAAATGTGAACTGACGTTCAAAAATAAAACATTTGAAAACGGACCATTTTCCACATTTCTGAAGCATGACGTAATGGGGGGGTGTTATCTCTTTTGTCGAAAATCAGCCGTTTTTGCTCTAACATTAAATGCCTCCAAATGGTATTTAATTAACTTCCCGAGCCCCTGGAAGCATGAAAATCACTTTAAACATGCTAATTTTAGCTCTAACACTGATGATCCACCTACAAATGTGAACTGACGTTCAAAAATAAAACATTTGAAAACGGACCATTTTCCACATTTCTGAAGCATGACGTAATGGGGGGGTGTTATCTCTTTTGTCGAAAATCAGCCGTTTTTGCTCGAACATTAAATGCCTCCAAATGGTATTTATTTCACTTCCCGGGGTGAAGAAACCCTTTTTGAGAACTCAGAGTGAGTAAATTGGCCATTTTCATGCACTTTTAACCATTCCATAAATCTTGTGTTTTGGGCCCCTGGAAGCATGAAAATCACTTTAAACATGCTAATTTTAGCTCTAACACTGATGATCCACCTACAAATGTGAACTGACGTTCAAAAATAAAACATTTGAAAACGGACCATTTTCCACATTTCTGAAGCATGACGTAATGGGGGGGTGTTATCTCTTTTGTCGAAAATCAGCCGTTTTTGCTCGAACATTAAATGCCTCCAAATGGTATTTAATTAACTTCCCGGGGTGAAGAAACCCTTTTTGAGAACTCAGAGTGAGTAAATTGGCCATTTTCATGCACTTTTAACCATTCCATAAATCTTGTGTTTTGGGCCCCTGGAAGCATGAAAATCACTTTAAACATGCTACTTTTAGCTCTAACACTGATGATCCACCTACAAATGTGAACTGACGTTCAAAAATAAAACATTTGAAAACGGACCATTTTCCACATTTCTGAAGCATGACGTAATGGGGGGGTGTTATCTCTTTTGTCGAAAATCAGCCGTTTTTGCTTGAACATTAAATGCCTCCAAATGGTATTTATTTCACTTCCCGAGCCCCTGGAAGCATGAAAATCACTTTAAACATGCTAATTTTAGCTCTAACACTGATGATCCACCTACAAATGTGAACTGACGTTCAAAAATAAAACATTTGAAAACGGACCATTTTCCACATTTCTGAAGCATGACGTAATGGGGGGGTGTTATCTCTTTTGTTGAAAATCAGCCGTTTTTGCTCGAACATTAAATGCCTCCAAATGGTATTTATTTCACTTCCTGAGCCCCTGGAAGCATGAAAATCACTTTAAACATGCTAATTTTAGCTCTAACACTGATGATCCACCTACAAATGTGAACTGACGTTCAAAAATAAAACATTTGAAAACGGACCATTTTCCACATTTCTGAAGCATGACGTAATGGGGGGGTGTTATCTCTTTTGTCGAAAATCAGCCGTTTTTGCTCTAACATTAAATGCCTCAAAATGGTATTTAATTAACTTCCCGGGGTGAAGAAACCCTTTTTGAGAACTCAGAGTGAGTAAATTGGCCATTTTCATGCACTTTTAACCATTCCATAAATCTTGTGTTTTGGGCCCCTGGAAGCATGAAAATCACTTTAAGCATGCTAATTTTAGCTCTAGCACTGATGATCCACCTACAAATGTGAACTGACGTTCAAAAATAAAACATTTGAAAACGGACCATTTTCCACATTTCTGAAGCATGACGTAATGGGGGGGTGTTATCTCTTTTGTCGAAAATCAGCCGTTTTTGCTCGAACATTAAATGCCTCCAAATGGTATTTAATTAACTTCCCGGGGTGAAGAAACCCTTTTTGAGAACTCAGAGTGAGTAAATTGGCCATTTTCATGCACTTTTAACCATTCCATAAATCTTGTGTTTTGGGCCCCTGGAAGCATGAAAATCACTTTAAACATGCTAATTTTAGCTCTAACACTGATGATCCACCTACAAATGTGAACTGACGTTCAAAAATAAAACATTTGAAAACGGACCATTTTCCACATTTCTGAAGCATGACGTAATGGGGGGGTGTTATCTCTTTTGTCGAAAATCAGCCGTTTTTGCTCGAACATTAAATGCCTCCAAATGGTATTTATTTCACTTCCCAAGCCCCTGGAAGCATGAAAATCACTTTAAACATGCTAATTTTAGCTCTAACACTGATGATCCACCTACAAATGTGAACTGACGTTCAAAAATAAAACATTTGAAAACGGACCATTTTCCACATTTCTGAAGCATGACGTAATGGGGGGGTGTTATCTCTTTTGTCGAAAATCAGCCGTTTTTGCTCTAACATTAAATGCCTCCAAATGGTATTTAATTAACTTCCCGGGGTGAAGAAACCCTTTTTGAGAACTCAGAGTGAGTAAATTGGCCATTTTCATGCACTTTTAACCATTCCATAAATCTTGTGTTTTGGGCCCCTGGAAGCATGAAAATCACTTTAAACATGCTAATTTTAGCTCTAACACTGATGATCCACCTACAAATGTGAACTGACCTTCAAAAATAAAACATTTGAAAACGGACCATTTTCCACATTTCTGAAGCATGACGTAATGGGGGGGTGTTATCTCTTTTGTAGAAAATCAGCTGTTTTTGCTCGAACATTAAATGCCTCCAAATGGTATTTATTTCACTTCCCGAGCCCCTGGAAGCATGAAAATCACTTTAAACATGCTAATTTTAGCTCTAACACTGATGATCCACCTACAAATGTGAACTGACGTTCAAAAATAAAACATATGAAAACGGACCATTTTCCACATTTCTGAAGCATGACGTAATGGGGGGGTGTTATCTCTTTTGTCGAAAATCAGCCGTTTTTGCTCTAACATTAAATGCCTCCAAATGGTATTTAATTAACTTCCCGAGCCCCTGGAAGCATGAAAATCACTTTAAACATGCTAATTTTAGCTCTAACACTGATGATCCACCTACAAATGTGAACTGACGTTCAAAAATAAAACATTTGAAAACGGACCATTTTCCACATTTCTGAAGCATGACGTAATGGGGGGGTGTTATCTCTTTTGTCGAAAATCAGCCATTTTTGCTCGAACATTAAATGCCTCCAAATGGTATTTATTTCACTTCCCGAGCCCCTGGAAGCATGAAAATCACTTTAAACATGCTAATTTTAGCTCTAACACTGATGATCCACCTACAAATGTGAACTGACGTTCAAAAATAAAACATTTGAAAATGGACCATTTTCCACATTTCTGAAGCATGACGTAATGGGGGGGTGTTATCTCTTTTGTCGAAAATCAGCCGTTTTTGCTCGAACATTAAATGCCTCCAAATGGTATTTATTTCACTTCCCGAGCCCCTGGAAGCATGAAAATCACTTTAAACATGCTAATTTTAGCTCTAACACTGATGATCCACCTACAAATGTGAACTGACGTTCAAAAATAAAACATTTGAAAACGGACCATTTTCCACATTTCTGAAGCATGACGTAATGGGGGGGTGTTATCTCTTTTGTCGAAAATCAGCCGTTTTTGCTCGAACATTAAATGCCTCCAAATGGTATTTAATTAACTTCCCGAGCCCCTGGAAGCATGAAAATCACTTTAAACATGCTAATTTTAGCTCTAACACTGATGTTCCACCTACAAATGTGAACTGACGTTCAAAAATAAAACATTTGAAAACGGACCATTTTCCACATTTCTGAAGCATGACGTAATGGGGGGGTGTTATCTCTTTTGTCGAAAATCAGCCGTTTTTGCTCGAACATTAAATGCCTCCAAATGGTATTTAATTACCTTCCCGGGGTGAAGAAACCCTTTTTGAGAACTCAGAGTGAGTAAATTGGCCGTTTTCATGCACTTTTAACCATTCCATAAATCTTGTGTTTTGGGCCCCAAGAAGCATGAAAATCACTTTAAACATGCTAATTTTAGCTCTAACACTGATGATCCACCTACAAATGTGAACTGACGTTCAAAAATAAAACATTTGAAAACGGACCATTTTCCACATTTCTGAAGCATGACGTAATGGGGGGGTGTTATCTCTTTTGTCGAAAATCAGCCGTTTTTGCTCGAACATTAAATGCCTCCAAATGGTATTTAATTAACTTCCCGGGGTGAAGAAACCCTTTTTGAGAACTCAGAGTGAGTAAATTGGCCATTTTCATGCACTTTTAACCATTCCATAAATCTTGTGTTTTGGGCCCCAAGAAGCATGAAAACCACTTTAAACATGCTAATTTTAGCTCTAACACTGATGATCCACCTACAAATGTGAACTGACGTTCAAAAATAAAACATTTGAAAACGGACCATTTTCCACATTTCTGAAGCATGACGTAATGGGGGGGTGTTATCTCTTTTGTCGAAAATCAGCCGTTTTTGCTCTAACATTAAATGCCTCCAAATGGTATTTAATTAACTTCCCGGGGTGAAGAAACCCTTTTTGAGAACTCAGAGTGAGTAAATTGGCCATTTTCATGCACTTTTAACCATTCCATAAATCTTGTGTTTTGGGCCCCTGGAAGCATGAAAATCACTTTAAACATGCTAATTTTAGCTCTAACACTGATGATCCACCTACAAATGTGAACTGACGTTCAAAAATAAAACATTTGAAAACGGACCATTTTCCACATTTCTGAAGCATGACGTAATGGGGGGGTGTTATCTCTTTTGTCGAAAATCAGCCGTTTTTGCTCGAACATTAAATGCCTCCAAATGGTATTTATTTCACTTCCCGAGCCCCTGGAAGCATGAAAATCACTTTAAACATGCTAATTTTAGCTCTAACACTGATGATCCACCTACAAATGTGAACTGACGTTCAAAAATAAAACATTTGAAAACGGACCATTTTCCACATTTCTGAAGCATGACGTAATGGGGGGGTGTTATCTCTTTTGTCGAAAATCAGCCGTTTTTGCTCTAACATTAAATGCCTCCAAATGGTATTTAATTAACTTCCCGGGGTGAAGAAACCCTTTTTGAGAACTCAGAGTGAGTAAATTGGCCATTTTCATGCACTTTTAACCATTCCATAAATCTTGTGTTTTGGGCCCCTGGAAGCATGAAAATCACTTTAAACATGCTAATTTTAGCTCTAACACTGATGATCCACCTACAAATGTGAACTGACGTTCAAAAATAAAACATTTGAAAACGGACCATTTTCCACATTTCTGAAGCATGACGTAATGGGGGGGGGGTTATCTCTTTTGTCGAAAATCAGCCGTTTTTGCTCGAACATTAAATGCCTCCAAATGGTATTTATTTCACTTCCCGAGCCCCTGGAAGCATGAAAATCACTTTAAACATGCTAATTTTAGCTCTAACACTGATGATCCACCTACAAATGTGAACTTACGTTCAAAAATAAAACATTTGAAAACGGACCATTTTCCACATTTCTGAAGCATGATGTAATGGGGGGGTGTTATCTCTTTTGTCGAAAATCAGCCGTTTTTGCTCGAACATTAAATGCCTCCAAATGGTATTTAATTAACTTCCCGAGCCCCTGGAAGCATGAAAATCACTTTAAACATGCTAATTTTAGCTCTATCACTGATGATCCACCTACAAATGTGAACTGACGTTCAAAAATAAAACATTTGAAAACGGACCATTTTCCACATTTCTGAAGCATGACGTAATGGGGGGGTGTTATCTCTTTTGTCGAAAATCAGCCATTTTTGCTCGAACATTAAATGCCTCCAAATGGTATTTCATTAACTTCCCGGGGTGAAGAAACCCTTTTTGAGAACTCAGAGTGAGTAAATTGGCCATTTTCATGCACTTTTAACCATTCCATAAATCTTGTGTTTTGGGCCCCTGGAAGCATGAAAATCACTTTAAAGATGCTAATTTTAGCTCTAACACTGATGATCCACCTACAAATGTGAACTGACGTTCAAAAATAAAACATTTGAAAACGGACCATTTTCCACATTTCTGAAGCATGACGTAATGGGGGGGTGTTATCTCTTTTGTCGAAAATCAGCCGTTTTTGCTCGAACAATAAATGCCTCCAAATGGTATTTATTTCACTTCCCGAGCCCCTGGAAGCATGAAAATCACTTTAAACATGCTAATTTGAGCTCTAACACTGATGATCCACCTACAAATGTGAACTGACGTTCAAAAATAAAACATTTGAAAACGGACCATTTTCCACATTTCTGAAGCATGACGTAATGGGGGGGTGTTATCTCTTTTGTCGAAAATCAGCCGTTTTTGCTCGAACATTAAATGCCTCCAAATGGTATTTAATTAACTTCCCGGGGTGAAGAAACCCTTTTTGAGAACTCAGAGTGAGTAAATTGGCCATTTTCATGCACTTTTAACCATTCCATAAATCTTGTGTTTTGGGCCCCTGGAAGCATGAAAATCACTTCAAACATGCTAATTTTAGCTCTAACACTGATGATCCACCTACAAATGTGAACTTACGTTCAAAAATAAAACATTTGAAAACGGACCATTTTCCACATTTCTGAAGCATGACGTAATGGGGGGGGTGTTATCTCTTTTGTCGAAAATCAGCCGTTTTTGCTCGAACATTAAATGCCTCCAAATGGTATTTAATTAACTTCCCGAGCCCCTGGAAGCATGAAAATCACTTTAAACATGCTAATTTTAGCTCTATCACTGATGATCCACCTACAAATGTGAACTGACGTTCAAAAATAAAACATTTGAAAACGGACCATTTTCCACATTTCTGAAGCATGACGTAATGGGGGGGTGTTATCTCTTTTGTCGAAAATCAGCCGTTTTTGCTCGAACATTAAATGCCTCCAAATGGTATTTCATTAACTTCCCGGGGTGAAGAAACCCTTTTTGAGAACTCAGAGTGAGTAAATTGGCCATTTTCATGCACTTTTAACCATTCCATAAATCTTGTGTTTTGGGCCCCTGGAAGCATGAAAATCACTTTAAAGATGCTAATTTTAGCTCTAACACTGATGATCCACCTACAAATGTGAACTGACGTTCAAAAATAAAACATTTGAAAACGGACCATTTTCCACATTTCTGAAGCATGACGTAATGGGGGGGTGTTATCTCTTTTGTCGAAAATCAGCCGTTTTTGCTCGAACAATAAATGCCTCCAAATGGTATTTATTTCACTTCCCGAGCCCCTGGAAGCATGAAAATCACTTTAAACATGCTAATTTTAGCTCTAACACTGATGATCCACCTACAAATGTGAACTGACGTTCAAAAATAAAACATTTGAAAACGGACCATTTTCCACATTTCTGAAGCATGACGTAAGGGGGGGGTGTTATCTCTTTTGTCGAAAATCAGCCGTTTTTGCTCGAACATTAAATGCCTCCAAATGGTATTTAATTAACTTCCTGAGCCCCTGGAAGCATGAAAATCACTTTAAACATGCTAATTTTAGCTCTAACACTGATGATCCACCTACAAATGTGAACTGACGTTCAAAAATAAAACATTTGAAAACGGACCATTTTCCACATTTCTGAAGCATGACGTAATGGGGGGGTGTTATCTCTTTTGTCGAAAATCAGCCGTTTTTGCTCGAACATTAAATGCCTCCAAATGGTATTTAATTAACTTCCCGAGCCCCTGGAAGCATGAAAATCACTTTAAACATGCTAATTTTAGCTCTAACACTGATGATCCACCTACAAATGTGAACTGACGTTCAAAAATAAAACATTTGAAAACGGACCATTTTCCACATTTCTGAAGCATGACGTAATGGGGGGGTGTTATCTCTTTTGTCGAAAATCAGCCGTTTTTGCTCGAACATTAAATGCCTCCAAATGGTATTTAATTAACTTCCCGAGCCCCTGGAAGCATGAAAATCACTTTAAACATGCTAATTTTAGCTCTAACACTGATGATCCACCTACAAATGTGAACTGACGTTCAAAAATAAAACATTTGAAAACGGACCATTTTCCACATTTCTGAAGCATGACGTAATGGGGGGGTGTTATCTCTTTTGTCGAAAATCAGCCGTTTTTGCTCGAACATTAAATGCCTCCAAATGGTATTTAATTAACTTCCCGAGCCCCTGGAAGCATGAAAATCACTTTAAACATGCTAATTTTAGCTCTAACACTGATGATCCACCTACAAATGTGAACTGACGTTCAAAAATAAAACATTTGAAAACGGACCATTTTCCACATTTCTGAAGCATGACGTAATGGGGGGGTGTTATCTCTTTTGTAGAAAATCAGCCGTTTTTGCTCGAACATTAAATGCCTCCAAATGGTATTTAATTAACTTCCCGGGGTGAAGAAACCCTTTTTGAGAACTCAGAGTGAGTAAATTGGCCATTTTCATGCACTTTTAACCATTCCATAAATCTTGTGTTTTGGGCCCCTGGAAGCATGAAAATCACTTTAAACATGCTAATTTTAGCTCTAACACTGATGATCCACCTACAAATGTGAACTGACGTTCAAAAATAAAACATTTGAAAACGGACCATTTTCCACATTTCTGAAGCATGACGTAATGGGGGGGTGTTATCTCTTTTGTCGAAAATCAGCCGTTTTTGCTCGAACATTAAATGCCTCCAAATGGAATTTAATTAACTTCCCGAGCCCCTGGAAGCATGAAAATCACTTTAAACATGCTAATTTTAGCTCTAACACTGATGATCCACCTACAAATGTGAACTGACGTTCAAAAATAAAACATTTGAAAACGGACCATTTTCCACATTTCTGAAGCATGACGTAATGGGGGGGTGTTATCTCTTTTGTCGAAAATCAGCCGTTTTTGCTCGAACATTCAATGCCTCCAAATGGTATTTAATTAACTTCCCGAGCCCCTGGAAGCATGAAAATCACTTTAAACATGCTAATTTTAGCTCTAACACTGATGATCCACCTACAAATGTGAACTGACGTTCAAAAATAAAACATTTGAAAACGGACCATTTTCCACATTTCTGAAGCATGACGTAATGGGGGGGTGTTATCTCTTTTGTCGAAAATCAGCCGTTTTTGCTCGAACATTAAATGCCTCCAAATGGTATTTAATTAACTTCCCGGGGTGAAGAAACCCTTTTTGAGAACTCAGAGTCAGTAAATTGGCCATTTTCATGCACTTTTAACCATTCCATAAATCTTGTGTTTTGGGCCCCTGGAAGCATGAAAATCACTTTAAACATGCTAATTTTAGCTCTAACACTGATGATCCACCTACAAATGTGAACTGACGTTCAAAAATAAAACATTTGAAAACGGACCATTTTCCACATTTCTGAAGCATGACGTAATGGGGGGGTGTTATCTCTTTTGTCGAAAATCAGCCGTTTTTGCTCGAACAATAAATGCCTCCAAATGGTATTTATTTCACTTCCTGAGCCCCTGGAAGCATGAAAATCACTTTAAACATGCTAATTTTAGCTCTAACACTGATGATCCACCTACAAATGTGAACTGACGTTCAAAAATAAAACATTTGAAAACGGACCATTTTCCACATTTCTGAAGCATGACGTAATGGGGGGGTGTTATCTCTTTTGTCGAAAATCAGCCGTTTTTGCTCGAACATTAAATGCCTCCAAATGGTATTTAATTAACTTCCCGGGGTGAAGAAACCCTTTTTGAGAACTCAGAGTGAGTAAATTGGCCATTTTCATGCACTTTTAACCATTCCAGAAATCTTGTGTTTTGGGCCCCTGGAAGCATGAAAATCACTTTAAACATGCTAATTTTAGCTCTAACACTGATGATCCACCTACAAATGTGAACTGACGTTCAAAAATGAAACATTTGAAAACGGACCATTTTCCACATTTCTGAAGCATGACGTAATGGGGGGGTGTTATCTCTTTTGTCGAAAATCAGCCGTTTTTGCTCTAACATTAAATGCCTCCAAATGGTATTTAATTATCTTCCCGGGGTGAAGAAACCCTTTTTGAGAACTCAGAGTGAGTAAATTGGCCATTTTCATGCACTTTTAACCATTCCATAAATCTTGTGTTTTGGGCCCCTGGAAGCATGAAAATCACTTTAAACATGCTAATTTTAGCTCTAACACTGATGATCCACCTACAAATGTGAACTGACGTTCAAAAATAAAACATTTGAAAACGGACCATTTTCCACATTTCTGAAGCATGACGTAATGGGGGGGTGTTATCTCTTTTGTCGAAAATCAGCCGTTTTTGCTCTAACATTAAATGCCTCCAAATGGTATTTATTTCACTTCCCGAGCCCCTGGAAGCATGAAAATCACTTTAAACATGCTAATTTTAGCTCTAACACTGATGATCCACCTACAAATGTGAACTGACGTTCAAAAATAAAACATTTGAAAACGGACCATTTTCCACATTTCTGAAGCATGACGTAATGGGGGGGTGTTATCTCTTTTGTCGAAAATCAGCCGTTTTTGCTCGAACATTAAATGCCTCCAAATGGTATTTAATTAACTTCCCGAGCCCCTGGAAGCATGAAAATCACTTTAAACATGCTAATTTTAGCTCTAACACTGATGATCCACCTACAAATGTGAACTGACGTTCAAAAATAAAACATTTGAAAACGGACCATTTTCCACATTTCTGAAGCATGACGTAATGGGGGGGTGTTATCTCTTTTGTCGAAAATCAGCAGTTTTTGCTCGAACATTAAATGCCTCCAAATGGTATTTAATTAACTTCCCGAGCCCCTGGAAGCATGAAAATCACTTTAAACATGCTAATTTTAGCTCTAACACTGATGATCCACCTACAAATGTGAACTGACGTTCAAAAATAAAACATTTGAAAACGGACCATTTTCCACATTTCTGAAGCATGACGTAATGGGGGGGTGTTATCTCTTTTGTCGAAAATCAGCCGTTTTTGCTCGAACATTAAATGCCTCCAAATGGTATTTAATTAACTTCCCGGGGAGAAGAAACCCTTTTTGAGAACTCAGAGTGAGTAAATTGGCCATTTTCATGCACTTTTAACCATTCCATAAATCTTGTGTTTTGGGCCCCTGGAAGCATGAAAATCACTTTAAACATGCTAATTTTAGCTCTAACACTGATGATCCACCTACAAATGTGAACTGACGTTCAAAAATAAAACATTTGAAAACGGACCATTTTCCACATTTCTGAAGCATGACGTAATGGGGGGGTGTTATCTCTTTTGTCGAAAATCAGCCGTTTTTGCTCGAACAATAAATGCCTCCAAATGGTATTTATTTCACTTCCCGAGCCCCTGGAAGCATGAAAATCACTTTAAACATGCTAATTTTAGCTCTAACACTGATGATCCACCTACAAATGTGAACTGACGTTCAAAAATAAAACATTTGAAAACGGACCATTTTCCACATTTCTGAAGCATGACGTAATGGGGGGGTGTTATCTCTTTTGTCGAAAATCAGCCGTTTTTGCTCGAACATTAAATGCCTCCAAATGGTATTTAATTAACTTCCCGGGGTGAAGAAACCCTTTTTGAGAACTCAGAGTGAGTAAATTGGCCATTTTCATGCACTTTTAACCATTCCAGAAATCTTGTGTTTTGGGCCCCTGGAAGCATGAAAATCACTTTAAACATGCTAATTTTAGCTCTAACACTGATGATCCACCTACAAATGTGAACTGACGTTCAAAAATGAAACATTTGAAAACGGACCATTTTCCACATTTCTGAAGCATGACGTAATGGGGGGGTGTTATCTCTTCTGTCGAAAATCAGCCGTTTTTGCTCTAACATTAAATGCCTCCAAATGGTATTTAATTAACTTCCCGGGGTGAAGAAACCCTTTTTGAGAACTCAGAGTGAGTAAATTGGCCATTTTCATGCACTTTTAACCATTCCATAAATCTTGTGTTTTGGGCCCCTGGAAGCATGAAAATCACTTTAAACATGCTAATTTTAGCTCTAACACTGATGATCCACCTACAAATGTGAACTGACGTTCAAAAATAAAACATTTGAAAACGGACCATTTTCCACATTTCTGAAGCATGACGTAATAGGGGGGTGTTATCTCTTTTGTCGAAAATCAGCCGTTTTTGCTCGAACATTAAATGCCTCCAAATGGTATTTAATTAACTTCCCGAGCCCCTGGAAGCATGAAAATCACTTTAAACATGCTAATTTTAGCTCTAACACTGATGATCCACCTACAAATGTGAACTGACGTTCAAAAATAAAACATTTGAAAACGGACCATTTTCCACATTTCTGAAGCATGACGTAATGGGGGGGTGTTATCTCTTTTGTCGAAAATCAGCAGTTTTTGCTCGAACATTAAATGCCTCCAAATGGTATTTAATTAACTTCCCGAGCCCCTGGAAGCATGAAAATCACTTTAAACATGCTAATTTTAGCTCTAACACTGATGATCCACCTACAAATGTGAACTGACGTTCAAAAATAAAACATTTGAAAACGGACCATTTTCCACATTTCTGAAGCATGACGTAATGGGGGGGTGTTATCTCTTTTGTCGAAAATCAGCCGTTTTTGCTCGAACATTAAATGCCTCCAAATGGTATTTAATTAACTTCCCGGGGAGAAGAAACCCTTTTTGAGAACTCAGAGTGAGTAAATTGGCCATTTTCATGCACTTTTAACCATTCCATAAATCTTGTGTTTTGGGCCCCAAGAAGCATGAAAATCACTTTAAACATGCTAATTTTAGCTCTAACACTGATGATCCACCTACAAATGTGAACTGACGTTCAAAAATAAAACATTTGAAAACGGACCATTTTCCACATTTCTGAAGCATGACGTAATGGGGGGGTGTTATCTCTTTTGTCGAAAATCAGCCGTTTTTGCTCGAACATTAAATGCCTCCAAATGGTATTTAATTAACTTCCCGAGCCCCTGGAAGCATGAAAATCACTTTAAACATGCTAATTTTAGCTCTAACACTGATGATCCACCTACAAATGTGAACTGACGTTCAAAAATAAAACATTTGAAAACGGACCATTTTCCACATTTCTGAAGCATGACGTAATGGGGGGGTGTTATCTCTTTTGTCGAAAATCAGCCGTTTTTGCTCGAACATTAAATGCCTCCAAATGGTATTTAATTAACTTCCCGGGGTGAAGAAACCCTTTTTGAGAACTGAGAGTGAGTAAATTGGCCATTTTCATGCACTTTTAACCATTCCATAAATCTTGTGTTTTGGGCCCCTGGAAGCATGAAAATCACTTTAAACATGCTAATTTTAGCTCTAACACTGATGATCCACCTACAAATGTGAACTGACGTTCAAAAATAAAACATTTGAAAACGGACCATTTTCCACATTTCTGAAGCATGACGTAATGGGGGGGTGTTATCTCTTTTGTCGAAAATCAGCCGTTTTTGCTCGAACATTAAATGCCTCCAAATGGTATTTAATTAACTTCCCGAGCCCCTGGAAGCATGAAAATCACTTTAAACATGCTAATTTTAGCTCTAACACTGATGATCCACCTACAAATGTGAACTGACGTTCAAAAATGAAACATTTGAAAACGGACCATTTTCCACATTTCTGAAGCATGACGTAATGGGGGGGTGTTATCTCTTTTGTCGAAAATCAGCCGTTTTTGCTCTAACATTAAATGCCTCCAAATGGTATTTAATTAACTTCCCGAGCCCCTGGAAGCATGAAAATCACTTTAAACATGCTAATTTTAGCTCTAACACTGATGATCCACCTACAAATGTGAACTGACGTTCAAAAATAAAACATTTGAAAACGGTCCATTTTCCACATTTCTGAAGCATGACGTAATGGGGGGGTGTTATCTCTTTTGTCGAAAATCAGCCGTTTTTGCTCGAACATTAAATGCCTCCAAATGGTATTTAATTAACTTCCCGAGCCCCTGGAAGCATGAAAATCACTTTAAACATGCTAATTTTAGCTCTAACACTGATGATCCACCTACAAATGTGAACTGACGTTCAAAAATAAAACATTTGAAAACGGACCATTTTCCACATTTCTGAAGCATGACGTAATGGGGGGGTGTTATCTCTTTTGTCGAAAATCAGCAGTTTTTGCTCGAACATTAAATGCCTCCAAATGGTATTTAATTAACTTCCCAAGCCCCTGGAAGCATGAAAATCACTTTAAACATGCTAATTTTAGCTCTAACACTGATGATCCACCTACAAATGTGAACTGACGTTCAAAAATAAAACATTTGAAAACGGACCATTTTCCACATTTCTGAAGCATGACGTAATGGGGGGGTGTTATCTCTTTTGTCGAAAATCAGCCGTTTTTGCTCGAACATTAAATGCCTCCAAATGGTATTTAATTAACTTCCCGGGGAGAAGAAACCCTTTTTGAGAACTCAGAGTGAGTAAATTGGCCATTTTCATGCACTTTTAACCATTCCATAAATCTTGTGTTTTGGGCCCCAAGAAGCATGAAAATCACTTTAAACATGCTAATTTTAGCTCTAACACTGATGATCCACCTACAAATGTGAACTGACATTCAAAAATAAAACATTTGAAAACGGACCATTTTCCACATTTCTGAAGCATGACGTAATGGGGGGGTGTTATCTCTTTTGTCGAAAATCAGCCGTTTTTGCTCGAACATTAAATGCCTCCAAATGGTATTTAATTAACTTCCCGAGCCCCTGGAAGCATGAAAATCACTTTAAACATGCTAATTTTAGCTCTAACACTGATGATCCACCTACAAATGTGAACTGACGTTCAAAAATAAAACATTTGAAAACGGACCATTTTCCACATTTCTGAAGCATGACGTAATGGGGGGGTGTTATCTCTTTTGTCGAAAATCAGCCGTTTTTGCTCGAACATTAAATGCCTCCAAATGGTATTTAATTAACTTCCCGGGGTGAAGAAACCCTTTTTGAGAACTGAGAGTGAGTAAATTGGCCATTTTCATGCACTTTTAACCATTCCATAAATCTTGTGTTTTGGGCCCCTGGAAGCATGAAAATCACTTTAAACATGCTAATTTTAGCTCTAACACTGATGATCCACCTACAAATGTGAACTGACGTTCAAAAATAAAACATTTGAAAACGGACCATTTTCCACATTTCTGAAGCATGACGTAATGGGGGGGTGTTATCTCTTTTGTCGAAAATCAGCCGTTTTTGCTCGAACATTAAATGCCTCCAAATGGTATTTAATTAACTTCCCGAGCCCCTGGAAGCATGAAAATCACTTTAAACATGCTAATTTTAGCTCTAACACTGATGATCCACCTACAAATGTGAACTGACGTTCAAAAATAAAACATTTGAAAACGGACCATTTTCCACATTTCTGAAGCATGACGTAATGGGGGGGTGTTATCTCTTTTGTCGAAAATCAGCCGTTTTTGCTCGAACATTAAATGCCTCCAAATGGTATTTAATTAACTTCCCGAGCCCCTGGAAGCATGAAAATCACTTTAAACATGCTAATTTTAGCTCTAACACTGATGATCCACCTACAAATGTGAACTGACGTTCAAAAATAAAACATTTGAAAACGGACCATTTTCCACATTTCTGAAGCATGACGTAATGGGGGGGTGTTATCTCTTTTGTCGAAAATCAGCCGTTTTTGCTCGAACATTAAATGCCTCCAAATGGTATTTAATTAACTTCCCGAGCCCCTGGAAGCATGAAAATCACTTTAAAAATGCTAATTTTAGCTCTAACACTGATGATCCACCTACAAATGTGAACTGACGTTCAAAAATAAAACATTTGAAAACGGACCATTTTCCACATTTCTGAAGCATGACGTAATGGGGGGGTGTTATCTCTTTTGTCGAAAATCAGCCGTTTTTGCTCGAACATTAAATGCCTCCAAATGGTATTTAATTAACTTCCCGAGCCCCTGGAAGCATGAAAATCACTTTAAACATGCTAATTTTAGCTCTAACACTGATGATCCACCTACAAATGTGAACTGACGTTCAAAAATAAAACATTTGAAAACGGACCATTTTCCACATTTCTGAAGCATGACGTAATGGGGGGGTGTTATCTCTTTTGTAGAAAATCAGCCGTTTTTGCTCGAACATTAAATGCCTCCAAATGGTATTTAATTAACTTCCCGGGGTGAAGAAACCCTTTTTGAGAACTCAGAGTGAGTAAATTGGCCATTTTCATGCACTTTTAACCATTCCATAAATCTTGTGTTTTGGGCCCCTGGAAGCATGAAAATCACTTTAAACATGCTAATTTTAGCTCTAACACTGATGATCCACCTACAAATGTGAACTGACGTTCAAAAATAAAACATTTGAAAACGGACCATTTTCCACATTTCTGAAGCATGACGTAATGGGGGGGTGTTATCTCTTTTGTCGAAAATCAGCCGTTTTTGCTCGAACATTAAATGCCTCCAAATGGTATTTAATTAACTTCCCGAGCCCCTGGAAGCATGAAAATCACTTTAAACATGCTAATTTTAGCTCTAACACTGATGATCCACCTACAAATGTGAACTGACGTTCAAAAATAAAACATTTGAAAACGGACCATTTTCCACATTTCTGAAGCATGACGTAATGGGGGGGTGTTATCTCTTTTGTCGAAAATCAGCCGTTTTTGCTCGAACATTAAATGCCTCCAAATGGTATTTAATTAACTTCCCGAGCCCCTGGAAGCATGAAAATCACTTTAAACATGCTAATTTTAGCTCTAACACTGATGATCCACCTACAAATGTGAACTGACGTTCAAAAATAAACCATTTGAAAACGGACCATTTTCCACATTTCTGAAGCATGACGTAATGGGGGGGTGTTATCTCTTTTGTCGAAAATCAGCCGTTTTTGCTCGAACATTAAATGCCTCCAAATGGTATTTAATTAACTTCCCGGGGTGAAGAAACCCTTTTTGAGAACTCAGAGTGAGTAAATTGGCCATTTTCATGCACTTTTAACCATTCCATAAATCTTGTGTTTTGGGCCCCTGGAAGCATGAAAATCACTTTAAACATGCTAATTTTAGCTCTAACACTGATGATCCACCTACAAATGTGAACTGACGTTCAAAAATAAAACATTTGAAAACGGACCATTTTCCACATTTCTGAAGCATGACGTAATGGGGGGGTGTTATCTCTTTTGTCGAAAATCAGCCGTTTTTGCTCGAACAATAAATGCCTCCAAATGGTATTTATTTCACTTCCCGAGCCCCTGGAAGCATGAAAATCACTTTAAACATGCTAATTTTAGCTCTAACACTGATGATCCACCTACAAATGTGAACTGACGTTCAAAAATAAAACATTTGAAAACGGACCATTTTCCACATTTCTGAGGCATGACGTAATGGGGGGGTGTTATCTCTTTTGTCGAAAATCAGCCGTTTTTGCTCGAACATTAAATGCCTCCAAATGGTATTTAATTAACTTCCCGGGGTGAAGAAACCCTTTTTGAGAACTCAGAGTGAGTAAATTGGCCATTTTCATGCACTTTTAACCATTCCAGAAATCTTGTGTTTTGGGCCCCTGGAAGCATGAAAATCACTTTAAACATGCTAATTTTAGCTCTAACACTGATGATCCACCTACAAATGTGAACTGACGTTCAAAAATAAAACATTTGAAAACGGACCAATTTCCACATTTCTGAAGCATGACGTAATGGGGGGGTGTTATCTCTTTTGTCGAAAATCAGCCGTTTTTGCTCTAACATTAAATGCCTCCAAATGGTATTTATTTCACTTCCCGAGCCCCTGGAAGCATGAAAATCACTTTAAACATGCTAATTTTAGCTCTAACACTGATGATCCACCTACAAATGTGAACTGACGTTCAAAAATAAAACATTTGAAAACGGACCATTTTCCACATTTCTGAAGCATGACGTAATGGGGGGGTGTTATCTCTTTTGTCGAAAATCAGCCGTTTTTGCTCGAACATTAAATGCCTCCAAATGGTATTTAATTAACTTCCGGAGCCCCTGGAAGCATGAAAATCACTTTAAACATGCTAATTTTAGCTCTAACACTGATGATCCACCTACAAATGTGAACTGACGTTCAAAAATAAAACATTTGAAAACGGACCATTTTCCACATTTCTGAAGCATGACGTAATGGGGGGGTGTTATCTCTTTTGTCGAAAATCAGCAGTTTTTGCTCGAACATTAAATGCCTCCAAATGGTATTTAATTAACTTCCCGAGCCCCTGGAAGCATGAAAATCACTTTAAACATGCTAATTTTAGCTCTAACACTGATGATCCACCTACAAATGTGAACTGACGTTCAAAAATAAAACATTTGAAAACGGACCATTTTCCACATTTCTGAAGCATGACGTAATGGGGGGGTGTTATCTCTTTTGTCGAAAATCAGCCGTTTTTGCTCGAACATTAAATGCCTCCAAATGGTATTTAATTAACTTCCCGGGGAGAAGAAACCCTTTTTGAGAACTCAGAGTGAGTAAATTGGCCATTTTCATGCACTTTTAACCATTCCATAAATCTTGTGTTTTGGGCCCCAAGAAGCATGAAAATCACTTTAAACATGCTAATTTTAGCTCTAACACTGATGATCCACCTACAAATGTGAACTGACGTTCAAAAATAAAACATTTGAAAACGGACCATTTTCCACATTTCTGAAGCATGACGTAATGGGGGGGTGTTATCTCTTTTGTCGAAAATCAGCCGTTTTTGCTCGAACATTAAATGCCTCCAAATGGTATTTAATTAACTTCCCGAGCCCCTGGAAGCATGAAAATCACTTTAAACATGCTAATTTTAGCTCTAACACTGATGATCCACCTACAAATGTGAACTGACGTTCAAAAATAAAACATTTGAAAACGGACCATTTTCCACATTTCTGAAGCATGACGTAATGGGGGGGTGTTATCTCTTTTGTCGAAAATCAGCCGTTTTTGCTCGAACATTAAATGCCTCCAAATGGTATTTAATTAACTTCCCGGGGTGAAGAAACCCTTTTTGAGAACTGAGAGTGAGTAAATTGGCCATTTTCATGCACTTTTAACCATTCCATAAATCTTGTGTTTTGGGCCCCTGGAAGCATGAAAATCACTTTAAACATGCTAATTTTAGCTCTAACACTGATGATCCACCTACAAATGTGAACTGACGTTCAAAAATAAAACATTTGAAAACGGACCATTTTCCACATTTCTGAAGCATGACGTAATGGGGGGGTGTTATCTCTTTTGTCGAAAATCAGCCGTTTTTGCTCGAACATTAAATGCCTCCAAATGGTATTTAATTAACTTCCCGAGCCCCTGGAAGCATGAAAATCACTTTAAACATGCTAATTTTAGCTCTAACACTGATGATCCACCTACAAATGTGAACTGACGTTCAAAAATAAAACATTTGAAAACGGACCATTTTCCACATTTCTGAAGCATGACGTAATGGGGGGGTGTTATCTCTTTTGTCGAAAATCAGCCGTTTTTGCTCGAACATTAAATGCCTCCAAATGGTATTTAATTAACTTCCCGAGCCCCTGGAAGCATGAAAATCACTTTAAACATGCTAATTTTAGCTCTAACACTGATGATCCACCTACAAATGTGAACTGACGTTCAAAAATGAAACATTTGAAAACGGACCATTTTCCACATTTCTGAAGCATGACGTAATGGGGGGGTGTTATCTCTTTTGTCGAAAATCAGCCGTTTTTGCTCTAACATTAAATGCCTCCAAATGGTATTTAATTAACTTCCCGAGCCCCTGGAAGCATGAAAATCACTTTAAACATGCTAATTTTAGCTCTAACACTGATGATCCACCTACAAATGTGAACTGACGTTCAAAAATAAAACATTTGAAAACGGACCATTTTCCACATTTCTGAAGCATGACGTAATGGGGGGGTGTTATCTCTTTTGTCGAAAATCAGCCGTTTTTGCTCGAACATTAAATGCCTCCAAATGGTATTTAATTAACTTCCCGAGCCCCTGGAAGCATCAAAATCACTTTAAACATGCTAATTTTAGCTCTAACACTGATGATCCACCTACAAATGTGAACTGACGTTCAAAAATAAAACATTTGAAAACGGACCATTTTCCACATTTCTGAAGCATGACGTAATGGGGGGGTGTTATCTCTTTTGTCGAAAATCAGCAGTTTTTGCTCGAACATTAAATGCCTCCAAATGGTATTTAATTAACTTCCCGAGCCCCTGGAAGCATGAAAATCACTTTAAACATGCTAATTTTAGCTCTAACACTGATGATCCACCTACAAATGTGAACTGACGTTCAAAAATAAAACATTTGAAAACGGACCATTTTCCACATTTCTGAAGCATGACGTAATGGGGGGGTGTTATCTCTTTTGTCGAAAATCAGCCGTTTTTGCTCGAACATTAAATGCCTCCAAATGGTATTTAATTAACTTCCCGGGGAGAAGAAACCCTTTTTGAGAACTCAGAGTGAGTAAATTGGCCATTTTCATGCACTTTTAACCATTCCATAAATCTTGTGTTTTGGGCCCCAAGAAGCATGAAAATCACTTTAAACATGCTAATTTTAGCTCTAACACTGATGATCCACCTACAAATGTGAACTGACGTTCAAAAATAAAACATTTGAAAACGGACCATTTTCCACATTTCTGAAGCATGACGTAATGGGGGGGTGTTATCTCTTTTGTCGAAAATCAGCCGTTTTTGCTCGAACATTAAATGCCTCCAAATGGTATTTAATTAACTTCCCGAGCCCCTGGAAGCATGAAAATCACTTTAAACATGCTAATTTTAGCTCTAACACTGATGATCCACCTACAAATGTGAACTGACGTTCAAAAATAAAACATTTGAAAACGGACCATTTTCCACATTTCTGAAGCATGACGTAATGGGGGGGTGTTATCTCTTTTGTCGAAAATCAGCCGTTTTTGCTCGAACATTAAATGCCTCCAAATGGTATTTAATTAACTTCCCGGGGTGAAGAAACCCTTTTTGAGAACTGAGAGTGAGTAAATTGGCCATTTTCATGCACTTTTAACCATTCCAGAAATCTTGTGTTTTGGGCCCCTGGAAGCATGAAAATCACTTTAAACATGCTAATTTTAGCTCTAACACTGATGATCCACCTACAAATGTGAACTGACGTTCAAAAATGAAACATTTGAAAACTGACCATTTTCCACATTTCTGAAGCATGACGTAATGGGGGGGTGTTATCTCTTTTGTCGAAAATCAGCCGTTTTTGCTCTAACATTAAATGCCTCCAAATGGTATTTAATTAACTTCCCGGGGTGAAGAAACCCTTTTTGAGAACTCAGAGTGAGTAAATTGGCCATTTTCATGCACTTTTAACCATTCCATAAATCTTGTGTTTTGGGCCCCTGGAAGCATGAAAATCACTTTAAACATGCTAATTTTAGCTCTAACACTGATGATCCACCTACAAATGTGAACTGACGTTCAAAAATAAAACATTTGAAAACGGACCATTTTCCACATTTCTGAAGCATGACGTAATGGGGGGGTGTTATCTCTTTTGTCGAAAATCAGCCGTTTTTGCTCGAACATTAAATGCCTCCAAATGGTATTTAATTAACTTCCCGAGCCCCTGGAAGCATGAAAATCACTTTAAACATGCTAATTTTAGCTCTAACACTGATGATCCACCTACAAATGTGAACTGACGTTCAAAAATAAAACATTTGAAAACGGACCATTTTCCACATTTCTGAAGCATGACGTAATGGGGGGGTGTTATCTCTTTTGTCGAAAATCAGCAGTTTTTGCTCGAACATTAAATGCCTCCAAATGGTATTTAATTAACTTCCCGAGCCCCTGGAAGCATGAAAATCACTTTAAACATGCTAATTTTAGCTCTAACACTGATGATCCACCTACAAATGTGAACTGACGTTCAAAAATAAAACATTTGAAAACGGACCATTTTCCACATTTCTGAAGCATGACGTAATGGGGGGGTGTTATCTCTTTTGTCGAAAATCAGCCGTTTTTGCTCGAACATTCAATGCCTCCAAATGGTATTTAATTAACTTCCCGGGGAGAAGAAACCCTTTTTGAGAACTCAGAGTGAGTAAATTGGCCATTTTCATGCACTTTTAACCATTCCATAAATCTTGTGTTTTGGGCCCCAAGAAGCATGAAAATCACTTTAAACATGCTAATTTTAGCTCTAACACTGATGATCCACCTACAAATGTGAACTGACGTTCAAAAATAAAACATTTGAAAACGGACCATTTTCCACATTTCTGAAGCATGACGTAATGGGGGGGTGTTATCTCTTTTGTCGAAAATCAGCCGTTTTTGCTCGAACATTAAATGCCTCCAAATGGTATTTAATTAACTTCCCGAGCCCCTGGAAGCATGAAAATCACTTTAAACATGCTAATTTTAGCTCTAACACTGATGATCCACCTACAAATGTGAACTGACGTTCAAAAATAAAACATTTGAAAACTGACCATTTTCCACATTTCTGAAGCATGACGTAATGGGGGGGTGTTATCTCTTTTGTCGAAAATCAGCCGTTTTTGCTCGAACATTAAATGCCTCCAAATGGTATTTAATTAACTTCCCGGGGTGAAGAAACCCTTTTTGAGAACTGAGAGTGAGTAAATTGGCCATTTTCATGCACTTTTAACCATTCCATAAATCTTGTGTTTTGGGCCCCTGGAAGCATGAAAATCACTTTAAACATGCTAATTTTAGCTCTAACACTGATGATCCACCTACAAATGTGAACTGACGTTCAAAAATAAAACATTTGAAAACGGACCATTTTCCACATTTCTGAAGCATGACGTAATGGGGGGGTGTTATCTCTTTTGTCGAAAATCAGCCGTTTTTGCTCGAACATTAAATGCCTCCAAATGGTATTTAATTAACTTCCCGAGCCCCTGGAAGCATGAAAATCACTTTAAACATGCTAATTTTAGCTCTAACACTGATGATCCACCTACAAATGTGAACTGACGTTCAAAAATAAAACATTTGAAAACGGACCATTTTCCACATTTCTGAAGCATGACGTAATGGGGGGGTGTTATCTCTTTTGTCGAAAATCAGCCGTTTTTGCTCGAACATTAAATGCCTCCAAATGGTATTTAATTAACTTCCCGAGCCCCTGGAAGCATGAAAATCACTTTAAACATGCTAATTTTAGCTCTAACACTGATGATCCACCTACAAATGTGAACTGACGTTCAAAAATGAAACATTTGAAAACGGACCATTTTCCACATTTCTGAAGCATGACGTAATGGGGGGGTGTTATCTCTTTTGTCGAAAATCAGCCGTTTTTGCTCTAACATTAAATGCCTCCAAATGGTATTTAATTAACTTCCCGAGCCCCTGGAAGCATGAAAATCACTTTAAACATGCTAATTTTAGCTCTAACACTGATGATCCACCTACAAATGTGAACTGACGTTCAAAAATAAAACATTTGAAAACGGACCATTTTCCACATTTCTGAAGCATGACGTAATGGGGGGGTGTTATCTCTTTTGTCGAAAATCAGCCGTTTTTGCTCGAACATTAAATGCCTCCAAATGGTATTTAATTAACTTCCCGAGCCCCTGGAAGCATGAAAATCACTTTAAACATGCTAATTTTAGCTCTAACACTGATGATCCACCTACAAATGTGAACTGACGTTCAAAAATAAAACATTTGAAAACGGACCATTTTCCACATTTCTGAAGCATGACGTAATGGGGGGGTGTTATCTCTTTTGTCGAAAATCAGCAGTTTTTGCTCGAACATTAAATGCCTCCAAATGGTATTTAATTAACTTCCCGAGCCCCTGGAAGCATGAAAATCACTTTAAACATGCTAATTTTAGCTCTAACACTGATGATCCACCTACAAATGTGAACTGACGTTCAAAAATAAAACATTTGAAAACGGACCATTTTCCACATTTCTGAAGCATGACGTAATGGGGGGGTGTTATCTCTTTTGTCGAAAATCAGCCGTTTTTGCTCGAACATTAAATGACTCCAAATGGTATTTAATTAACTTCCCGGGGAGAAGAAACCCTTTTTGAGAACTCAGAGTGAGTAAATTGGCCATTTTCATGCACTTTTAACCATTCCATAAATCTTGTGTTTTGGGCCCCAAGAAGCATGAAAATCACTTTAAACATGCTAATTTTAGCTCTAACACTGATGATCCACCTACAAATGTGAACTGACATTCAAAAATAAAACATTTGAAAACGGACCATTTTCCACATTTCTGAAGCATGACGTAATGGGGGGGTGTTATCTCTTTTGTCGAAAATCAGCCGTTTTTGCTCGAACATTAAATGCCTCCAAATGGTATTTAATTAACTTCCCGAGCCCCTGGAAGCATGAAAATCACTTTAAACATGCTAATTTTAGCTCTAACACTGATGATCCACCTACAAATGTGAACTGACGTTCAAAAATAAAACATTTGAAAACGGACCATTTTCCACATTTCTGAAGCATGACGTAATGGGGGGTGTTATCTCTTTTGTCGAAAATCAGCCGTTTTTGCTCGAACATTAAATGCCTCCAAATGGTATTTAATTAACTTCCCGAGCCCCTGGAAGCATGAAAATCACTTTAAACATGCTAATTTTAGCTCTAACACTGATGATCCACCTACAAATGTGAACTGACGTTCAAAAATAAAACATTTGAAAACGGACCATTTTCCACATTTCTAAAGCATGACGTAATGGGGGGGTGTTATCTCTTTTGTCGAAAATCAGCCGTTTTTGCTCGAACATTAAATGCCTCCAAATGGTATTTAATTAACTTCCCGAGCCCCTGGAAGCATGAAAATCACTTTAAACATGCTAATTTTAGCTCTAACACTGATGATCCACCTACAAATGTGAACTGACGTTCAAAAATAAAACATTTGAAAACGGACCATTTTCCACATTTCTGAAGCATGACGTAATGGGGGGGTGTTATCTCTTTTGTCGAAAATCAGCCGTTTTTGCTCGAACATTAAATGCCTCCAAATGGTATTTAATTAACTTCCCGAGCCCCTGGAAGCATGAAAATCACTTTAAACATGCTAATTTTAGCTCTAACACTGATGATCCACCTACAAATGTGAACTGACGTTCAAAAATAAAACATTTGAAAACGGACCATTTTCCACATTTCTGAAGCATGACGTAATGGGGGGGTGTTATCTCTTTTGTCGAAAATCAGCCGTTTTTGCTCGAACATTAAATGCCTCCAAATGGTATTTAATTAACTTCCCGAGCCCCTGGAAGCATGAAAATCACTTTAAACATGCTAATTTTAGCTCTAACACTGATGATCCACCTACAAATGTGAACAGACGTTCAAAAATAAAACATTTGAAAACGGACCATTTTCCACATTTCTGAAGCATGACGTAATGGGGGGGTGTTATCTCTTTTGTAGAAAATCAGCCGTTTTTGCTCGAACATTAAATGCCTCCAAATGGTATTTAATTAACTTCCCGGGGTGAAGAAACCCTTTTTGAGAACTCAGAGTGAGTAAATTGGCCATTTTCATGCACTTTTAACCATTCCATAAATCTTGTGTTTTGGGCCCCTGGAAGCATGAAAATCACTTTAAACATGCTAATTTTAGCTCTAACACTGATGATCCACCTACAAATGTGAACTGACGTTCAAAAATAAAACATTTGAAAACGGACCATTTTCCACATTTCTGAAGCATGACGTAATGGGGGGGTGTTATCTCTTTTGTCGAAAATCAGCCGTTTTTGCTCGAACATTAAATGCCTCCAAATGGTATTTAATTAACTTCCCGAGCCCCTGGAAGCATGAAAATCACTTTAAACATGCTAATTTTAGCTCTAACACTGATGATCCACCTACAAATGTGAACTGACGTTCAAAAATAAAACATTTGAAAACGGACCATTTTCCACATTTCTGAAGCATGACGTAATGGGGGGGTGTTATCTCTTTTGTCAAAAATCAGCCGTTTTTGCTCGAACATTAAATGCCTCCAAATGGTATTTAATTAACTTCCCGAGCCCCTGGAAGCATGAAAATCACTTTAAACATGCTAATTTTAGCTCTAACACTGATGATCCACCTACAAATGTGAACTGACGTTCAAAAATAAACCATTTGAAAACGGACCATTTTCCACATTTCTGAAGCATGACGTAATGGGGGGGTGTTATCTCTTTTGTCGAAAATCAGCCGTTTTTGCTCGAACATTAAATGCCTCCAAATGGTATTTAATTAACTTCCCGGGGTGAAGAAACCCTTTTTGAGAACTCAGAGTGAGTAAATTGGCCATTTTCATGCACTTTTAACCATTCCATAAATCTTGTGTTTTGGGCCCCTGGAAGCATGAAAATCACTTTAAACATGCTAATTTTAGCTCTAACACTGATGATCCACCTACAAATGTGAACTGACGTTCAAAAATAAAACATTTGAAAACGGACCATTTTCCACATTTCTGAAGCATGACGTAATGGGGGGGTGTTATCTCTTTTGTCGAAAATCAGCCGTTTTTGCTCGAACAATAAATGCCTCCAAATGGTATTTATTTCACTTCCCGAGCCCCTGGAAGCATGAAAATCACTTTAAACATGCTAATTTTAGCTCTAACACTGATGATCCACCTACAAATGTGAACTGACGTTCAAAAATAAAACATTTGAAAACGGACCATTTTCCACATTTCTGAGGCATGACGTAATGGGGGGGTGTTATCTCTTTTGTCGAAAATCAGCCGTTTTTGCTCGAACATTAAATGCCTCCAAATGGTATTTAATTAACTTCCCGGGGTGAAGAAACCCTTTTTGAGAACTCAGAGTGAGTAAATTGGCCATTTTCATGCACTTTTAACCATTCCAGAAATCTTGTGTTTTGGGCCCCTGGAAGCATGAAAATCACTTTAAACATGCTAATTTTAGCTCTAACACTGATGATCCACCTACAAATGTGAACTGACGTTCAAAAATAAAACATTTGAAAACGGACCATTTTCCACATTTCTGAAGCATGACGTAATGGGGGGGTGTTATCTCTTTTGTCGAAAATCAGCCGTTTTTGCTCTAACATTAAATGCCTCCAAATGGTATTTATTTCACTTCCCGAGCCCCTGGAAGCATGAAAATCACTTTAAACATGCTAATTTTAGCTCTAACACTGATGATCCACCTACAAATGTGAACTGACGTTCAAAAATAAAACATTTGAAAACGGACCATTTTCCACATTTCTGAAGCATGACGTAATGGGGGGGTGTTATCTCTTTTGTCGAAAATCAGCCGTTTTTGCTCGAACATTAAATGCCTCCAAATGGTATTTAATTAACTTCCCGAGCCCCTGGAAGCATGAAAATCACTTTAAACATGCTAATTTTAGCTCTAACACTGATGATCCACCTACAAATGTGAACTGACGTTCAAAAATAAAACATTTGAAAACGGACCATTTTCCACATTTCTGAAGCATGACGTAATGGGGGGGTGTTATCTCTTTTGTCGAAAATCAGCAGTTTTTGCTCGAACATTAAATGCCTCCAAATGGTATTTAATTAACTTCCCGAGCCCCTGGAAGCATGAAAATCACTTTAAACATGCTAATTTTAGCTCTAACACTGATGATCCACCTACAAATGTGAACCGACGTTCAAAAATAAAACATTTGAAAACGGACCATTTTCCACATTTCTGAAGCATGACGTAATGGGGGGGTGTTATCTCTTTTGTCGAAAATCAGCCGTTTTTGCTCGAACATTAAATGCCTCCAAATGGTATTTAATTAACTTCCCGGGGAGAAGAAACCCTTTTTGAGAACTCAGAGTGAGTAAATTGGCCATTTTCATGCACTTTTAACCATTCCATAAATCTTGTGTTTTGGGCCCCAAGAAGCATGAAAATCACTTTAAACATGCTAATTTTAGCTCTAACACTGATGATCCACCTACAAATGTGAACTGACGTTCAAAAATAAAACATTTGAAAACGGACCATTTTCCACATTTCTGAAGCATGACGTAATGGGGGGGTGTTATCTCTTTTGTCGAAAATCAGCCGTTTTTGCTCGAACATTAAATGCCTCCAAATGGTATTTAATTAACTTCCCGAGCCCCTGGAAGCATGAAAATCACTTTAAACATGCTAATTTTAGCTCTAACACTGATGATCCACCTACAAATGTGAACTGACGTTCAAAAATAAAACATTTGAAAACGGACCATTTTCCACATTTCTGAAGCATGACGTAATGGGGGGGTGTTATCTCTTTTGTCGAAAATCAGCCGTTTTTGCTCGAACATTAAATGCCTCCAAATGGTATTTAATTAACTTCCCGGGGTGAAGAAACCCTTTTTGAGAACTGAGAGTGAGTAAATTGGCCATTTTCATGCACTTTTAACCATTCCATAAATCTTGTGTTTTGGGCCCCTGGAAGCATGAAAATCACTTTAAACATGCTAATTTTAGCTCTAACACTGATGATCCACCTACAAATGTGAACTGACGTTCAAAAATAAAACATTTGAAAACGGACCATTTTCCACATTTCTGAAGCATGACGTAATGGGGGGGTGTTATCTCTTTTGTCGAAAATCAGCCGTTTTTGCTCGAACATTAAATGCCTCCAAATGGTATTTAATTAACTTCCCGAGCCCCTGGAAGCATGAAAATCACTTTAAACATGCTAATTTTAGCTCTAACACTGATGATCCACCTACAAAT